>NC_092008.1:4534586-4574586 GCF_044704955.1 Pristiophorus japonicus | reverse complement strand
TCTCTCTGTCGCGCTCGCTCTCGCTCTCTGTCGCGCTCGCTCTCGCTCTCTCTCTGTCGCGCTCGCTCTCGCTCTCTCTCTGTCGCGCTCGCTCTCGCTCTCTCTCTGTCGCGCTCGCTCTCGCTCTCTCTCTGTCGCGCTCGCTCTCGCTCTCTCTCTGTCGCGCTCGCTCTCGCTCTCTCTCTGTCGCGCTCGCTCTCGCTCTCTCTCTGTCGCGCTCGCTCTCGCTCTCTCTCTGTCGCGCTCGCTCTCGCTTCTCTCTGTCGCTCTCGCTCTCGCTCTCGCTCTCTCTCTGTCGCGCTCGCTCTCGCTCTCTCTCTGTCGCGCTCGCTCTCGCTCTCTCTCTGTCGCGCTCGCTCTCGCTCTCTCTCTGTCGCGCTCGCTCTCGCTCTCTCTCTGTCGCGCTCGCTCTCGCTCTCTCTCTGTCGCGCTCGCTCTCGCTCTCTCTCTGTCGCGCTCGCTCTCGCTCTCTCTCTGTCGCGCTCGCTCTCGCTCTCTCTCTGTCGCGCTCGCTCTCGCTCTCTCTCTGTCGCGCTCGCTCTCGCTCTCTCTCTGTCGCGCTCGCTCTCGCTCTCTCTCTGTCGCGCTCGCTCTCGCTCTCTCTCTGTCGCGCTCGCTCTCGCTCTCTCTCTGTCGCGCTCGCTCTCGCTCTCTCTCTGTCGCGCTCGCTCTCGCTCTCTCTCTGTCGCGCTCGCTCTCGCTCTCTCTCTGTCGCGCTCGCTCTCGCTCTCTCTCTGTCGCGCTCGCTCTCGCTCTCTCTCTGTCGCGCTCGCTCTCGCTCTCTCTCTGTCGCGCTCGCTCTCGCTCTCTCTCTGTCGCGCTCGCTCTCGCTCTCTCTCTGTCGCGCTCGCTCTCGCTCTCTCTCTGTCGCGCTCGCTCTCGCTCTCTCTCTGTCGCGCTCGCTCTCGCTCTCTCTCTGTCGCGCTCGCTCTCGCTCTCTCTCTGTCGCGCTCGCTCTCGCTCTCTCTCTGTCGCGCTCGCTCTCGCTCTCTCTCTGTCGCGCTCGCTCTCGCTCTCTCTCTGTCGCGCTCGCTCTCGCTCTCTCTCTGTCGCGCTCGCTCTCGCTCTCTCTCTGTCGCGCTCGCTCTCGCTCTCTCTCTGTCGCGCTCGCTCTCGCTCTCTCTCTGTCGCGCTCGCTCTCGCTCTCTCTCTGTCGCGCTCGCTCTCGCTCTCTCTCTGTCGCGCTCGCTCTCGCTCTCTCTCTGTCGCGCTCGCTCTCGCTCTCTCTCTGTCGCGCTCGCTCTCGCTCTCTCTCTGTCGCGCTCGCTCTCGCTCTCTCTCTGTCGCGCTCGCTCTCGCTCTCTCTCTGTCGCGCTCGCTCTCGCTCTCTCTCTGTCGCGCTCGCTCTCGCTCTCTCTCTGTCGCGCTCGCTCTCGCTCTCTCTCTGTCGCGCTCGCTCTCGCTCTCTCTCTGCCGCGCTCGCTCTCGCTCTCTCTCTGTCGCGCTCGCTCTCGCTCTCTCTCTGTCGCGCTCGCTCTCGCTCTCTCTCTGTCGCGCTCGCTCTCGCTCTCTCTCTGTCGCGCTCGCTCTCGCTCTCTCTCTGTCGCGCTCGCTCTCGCTCTCTCTCTGTCGCGCTCGCTCTCGCTCTCTCTCTGTCGCGCTCGCTCTCGCTCTCTCTCTGTCGCTCTCGCTCTCTCTCTGTCGCGCTCGCTCTCGCTCTCTCTCTGTCGCGCTCGCTCTCGCTCTCTCTCTGTCGCGCTCGCTCTCGCTCTCTCTCTGTCGCGCTCGCTCTCGCTCTCTCTCTGTCGCGCTCGCTCTCGCTCTCTCTCTGTCGCGCTCGCTCTCGCTCTCTCTCTGTCGCGCTCGCTCTCGCTCTCTCTCTGTCGCGCTCGCTCTCGCTCTCTCTCTGTCGCGCTCGCTCTCGCTCTCTCTCTGTCGCGCTCGCTCTCGCTCTCTCTCTGTCGCGCTCGCTCTCGCTCTCTCTCTGTCGCGCTCGCTCTCGCTCTCTCTCTGTCGCGCTCGCTCTCGCTCTCTCTCTGTCGCGCTCGCTCTCGCTCTCTCTCTGTCGCGCTCGCTCTCGCTCTCTCTCTGTCGCGCTCGCTCTCGCTCTCTCTCTGTCGCGCTCGCTCTCGCTCTCTCTCTGTCGCGCTCGCTCTCGCTCTCTCTCTGTCGCGCTCGCTCTCGCTCTCTCTCTGTCGCGCTCGCTCTCGCTCTCTCTCTGTCGCGCTCGCTCTCGCTCTCTCTCTGTCGCGCTCGCTCTCGCTCTCTCTCTGTCGCGCTCGCTCTCGCTCTCTCTCTGTCGCGCTCGCTCTCGCTCTCTCTCTGTCGCGCTCGCTCTCGCTCTCTCTCTGTCGCGCTCGCTCTCGCTCTCTCTCTGTCGCGCTCGCTCTCGCTCTCTCTATCGCTCTCGCTCTCTCGCTCTCTCTCTCGCTCTCTCTCTCGCTCTCTCTCTCGCTCTCTCGCTCTCTCTCTCGCTCTCTCTCTCGCTCTCTCTCTCGCTCTCTCGCTCTCTCTCTCTCTCTTGCTCTCTCTATGGCTCTCTCGCTTTCTCTATTGCTCTCGCTCTCTCTATCGCTCTCTCTATCGCCCTCTCGCTCTCTCTCTCTCTATCGCTCTCTCGCTCTCTCGCTCTCTCTCGCTCTCTCTATCGCTCTCTCGCTCTCTCTATCGCTCTCTCGCTCTCTCTATCGCTCTCTCGCTCTCTCTATCGCTCTCTCGCTCTCTCTATCGCTCTCTCGCTCTCTCTATCGCTCTCTCGCTCTCTCTCTCGCTCTCTCGCTCTCTCTCTCGCTCTCTCGCTCTCTATCGCTCTCTCGCTCTCTCGCTCTCTCGCTCTCTCTCTCGCTCTCTCGCTCTCTCTCTCGCTCTCTCGCGCTCTCTCTCGCTTTCTCGCTCTCTCTATCGCTCTCTCGCTCTCTCTCGCTCTCTCTCGCTCTCTCTATGGCTCTCTCGCTTTCTCTATTGCTCTCGCTCTCTCTATCGCTCTCTCTATCGCCCTCTCGCTCTCTCTATCGCCCTCTCGCTCTCTCTATCGCCCTCTCGCTCTCTCTATCGCCCTCTCGCTCTCTCTATCGCCCTCTCGCTCTCTCTATCGCTCTCTCGCTCTCTCTATCGCTCTCTCTATCGCTCTATCGCTCTCTCTATCGCTCTCTCTATCGCTCTATCGCTCTCTCTATCGCTCTCTCGCTCTCTCTATCGCTCTCTCGCTCTCTCTATCGCTCTCTCGCTCTCTCTATCGCTCTCTCGCTCTCTCTATCGCTCTCTCGCTCTCTCTATCGCTCTCTCGCTCTCTCTATCGCTCTCTCGCTCTCTCGCTCTCTCTATCGCTCTCTCGCTCTCTCTCTCGCTCTCTCGCTCTCTCTCTCGCTCTCTCGCTCTCTCGCTCTCTCGCTCTCTCTCTCGCTCTCTCGCTCTCTCGCTCTCTCTCTCGCTCTCTCGCGCTCTTTCTCGCTCTCTCTATCGCTCTCTCGCTCTCTCTCGCTCTCTCTCGCTCTCTCTATGGCTCTCTCGCTTTCTCTATTGCTCTCGCTCTCTCTATCGCTCTCTCTATCGCCCTCTCGCTCTCTCTATCGCCCTCTCGCTCTCTCTATCGCCCTCTCGCTCTCTCTATCGCCCTCTCGCTCTCTCTATCGCCCTCTCGCTCTCTCTATCGCCCTCTCGCTCTCTCTATCGCCCTCTCGCTCTCTCTATCGCCCTCTCGCTCTCTCTATCGCCCTCTCGCTCTCTCTATCGCCCTCTCGCTCTCTCTATCGCTCTCTCGCTCTCTCTATCGCTCTCTCGCTCTCTATCGCTCTCTCGCTCTCTATCGCTCTCTCGCTCTCTATCGCTCGCTCGCTCTCTATCGCTCTCTCGCTCTCTCTATCGCTCTCTCGCTCTCTCTCTCGCTCTCTCTATCGCTCTCTCGCTCTCTCTATCGCTCTCTCGCTCTCTCTATCGCTCTCTCGCTCTCTCTATCGCTCTCTCGCTCTCTCTATCGCTCTCTCGCTCTCTCGCTCTCTCTATCGCTCTCTCGCTCTCTCTATCGCTTTCTCGCTCTCTCTATCGCTCTCACGCTCTCTCTATCGCTCTCTCGCTCTCTCGCTCTCTCTATCGCTCTCTCGCTCTCTCTATCGCTCTCTCGCTCTCTCGCTCTCTCTCTCTCGCTCTCTCTCTCGCTCTCTCGCTCTCTCTCTCGCTCTCTCGCTCTCTCGCTCTCTCTCGCTCTCTCTATCGCTCTCTCGCTCTCTCTATCGCTCTCTCGCTCTCTCTATCGCTCTCTCGCTCTCTCTATCGCTCTCTCGCTCTCTCTATCGCTCTCTCGCTCTCTCTATCGCTCTCTCGCTCTCTCTATCGCTCTCTATCGCGCTCTCGCTCTCTCTATCGCTCTCTCTCGCTCTCTCTCTCGCTCTCTCTATCGCTCTCTCGCTCGCTCTCTCGCTCTATCGCTCTCTCGCTCTATCGCTCTCTCGCTCTCTCTCTCGCTGTCTCGCTCTCTCGCTGTCTCAGTTTCGGTCACTGCTTCTCTCTCTCTCTCTCTCTGTGGTGCTCTCTCTCTGGCGCTCGCTCTCTCTCTCTCTCTGTGGCGCTCGCTCTCTCTCTCTCTCTGTGGCGCTCGCTCTCTCTCTCTCTGTGGCGCTCGCTCTCTCTCTGTGGCGCTCGCTCTCTCTCTGTGGCGCTCTCTCTCTCTGTGGCGCTCGCTCTCTCTCTGAGGCGCTCGCTCTCTCTCTGTGGCGCTCGCTCTCTCTCTGTGGCGCTCGCTCTCTCTCTGTGGCGCTCGCTCTCTCTCTGTGGCGCTCGCTCTCTCTCTGTGGCGCTCGCTCTCTCTCTGTGGCGCTCGCTCTCTCTCTGTGGCGCTCGCTCTCTCTCTGTGGCGCTCGCTCTCTCTCTGTGGCGCTCGCTCTCTCTCTGTGGCGCTCGCTCTCTCTCTGTGGCGCTCGCTCTCTCTCTGTGGCGCTCGCTCTCTCTCTGTGGCGCTCGCTCTCTCTCTGTGGCGCTCGCTCTCTCTCTGTGGCGCTCGCTCTCTCTCTGTGGCGCTCGCTCTCTCTCTGTGGCGCTCGCTCTCTCTCTGTGGCGCTCGCTCTCTCTCTGTGGCGCTCGCTCTCTCTCTGTGGCGCTCGCTCTCTCTCTGTGGCGCTCGCTCTCTCTCTGTGGCGCTCGCTCTCTCTCTGTGGCGCTCGCTCTCTCTCTGTGGCGCTCGCTCTCGCTCTCACTGTCGCGCTCGCTCTCGCTCTCTCTGTGGGGCTCGCTCTCGCTCTCTCTGTCTCTGTGGCGCTCGCTCTCGCCCTCTCTGTGGCGCTCGCTCTCGCCCTCTCTGTGGCGCTCGCTCTCGCCCTCTCTGTGGCGCTCGCTCTCGCCCTCTCTGTGGCGCTCGCTCTCGCCCTCTCTGTGGCGCTCGCTCTCGCCCTCTCTGTGGCGCTCGCTCTCGCCCTCTCTGTGGCGCTCGCTCTCGCCCTCTCTGTGGCGCTCGCTCTCGCCCTCGCGCTCGCTCTCGCTCTCGCGCTCGCTCTCGCTCTCGCGCTCGCTCTCTCTGTCGCGCTCGCTCTCTCTGTCGCGCTCGCTCTCTCTGTCGCGCTCGCTCTCTCTCTCGCGCTCGCTCTCGCTCTCGCGCTCGCTCTCGCTCTCGCGCTCGCTCTCTCTGTCGCGCTCGCTCTCGCTCTCGCGCTCGCTCTCTCTGTGGCGCTCGCTCTCGCTCTCTGTGGCGCTCGCTCTCTCTCTCGCTCTCTGTGGCGCTCGCTCGCTCTCTCTCTCTCTGGCGCTCGCTCTCTCTCTCTCTGGCGCTCGCTCTCTCTCTCTCTGTGGCGCTCGCTCTCTCTCTCTCTGTGGCGCTCGCTCTCTCTCTGTGGCGCTCGCTCTCTCTCTCTGTGACGCTCGCTCTCTCTCTCTCTGTGGCGCTCGCTCTCTCTCTCTCTCTCTCTCTCTCTCTCTGGCGCTCGCTCTCTCTCTCTCTCTGGCGCTCGCTCTCTCTCGCGCTCGCTCGCTCTCTCTCTCTCTGTGGCGCTCGCTCTCTCTCTCTCTGTGGCGCTCGCTCTCTCTCTCTCTGTGGCGCTCGCTCTCTCTCTCTCTCTCTGTGGCGCTCGCTCTCTCTCTCTCGCTCTCTCTGTCGCGCTCGCTCTCTCTGTCGCGCTCTCTCTGTCGCGCTCGCTCTCTCTGTCGCGCTCGCTCTCCCTCTCGCTCTCTCTGTCGCGCTCGCTCTCCCTCTCGCTCTCTCTGTCGCGCTCGCTCTCCCTCTCGCTCTCTCTGTCGCGCTCGCTCTCCCTCTCGCTCTCTCTGTCGCGCTCGCTCTCCCTCTCGCTCTCTCTGTCGCGCTCGCTCTCCCTCTCGCTCTCTCTGTCGCGCTCGCTCTCGCTCTCTCTGTCGCGCTCGCTCTCGCTCTCTCTGTCGCGCTCGCTCTCTCTCTCTCTGTGGCGCTCGCTCTCTCTCTCTCTGTGGCGCTCGCTCTCTCTCTCTCTCTGGCGCTCGCTCTCTCTCTGTGGCGCTCGCTCTCTCTCTTGTGGCGCTCGCTCTCGCTCTCTCTCTTGTGGCGCTCGCTCTCGCTCTCTCTCTTGTGGCGCTCGCTCTCGCTCTCTCTCTTGTGGCGCTCGCTCTCGCTCTCTCTCTTGTGGCGCTCGCTCTCGCTCTCTCTCTTGTGGCGCTCGCTCTCGCTCTCTCTCTTGTCGCGCTCGCTCTCGCTCTCTCTCTTGTCGCGCTCGCTCTCGCTCTCTCTCTTGTCGCTCTCGCTCTCTCTCTCGTGGCGCTCGCTCTCTCTCTCGTGGCTCTCGCTCTCTCTCTCGTGGCGCTCGCTCTTGCTCTCTCTCGTGGCGCTCGCTCTTGCTCTCTCTCGTGGCGCTCGCTCTTGCTCTCTCTCGTGGCGCTCGCTCTCGCTCTCTCTCTCGTGGCGCTCGCTCTCGCTCTCTCTCTCGTGGCGCTCGCTCTCGCTCTCTCTCTCTTGTGGCGCTCGCTATCGCGCTCTCTCTCTTGTGGCGCTCGCTCTCGCTCTCTCACTTGTGGCGCTCGCTCTCGCTCTCTCACTTGTGGCGCTCGCTCTCGCTCTCTCTCTTGTGGCGCTCGCTCTCTCTCTCTCTTGTGGCGCTCGCTCTCTCTCTCTCTCTCTCTCTGGCGCTCGCTCTCTCTCTCTCTCTCTGTGGCGCTCGCTCTCTCTCTCTCTCTCTCTGTGGCGCTCGCTCTCTCTCTCTCGCTCTCTCTGTCGCGCTCGCTCTCCCTCTCGCTCTCTCTGTCGCGCTCGCTCTCCCTCTCGCTCTCTCTGTCGCGCTCGCTCTCCCTCTCGCTCTCTCTGTCGCGCTCGCTCTCTCTGTCGCGCTCGCTCTCCCTCTCGCTCTCTCTGTCGCGCTCGCTCTCTCTCTCTCTCTCTCTGTGGCGCTCGCTCTCTCTCTCTCTCTGTGCGCTCGCTCTCTCTCTCTCTCTGTGGCGCTCGCTCTCTCTCTCTCGCTCTCTCTGTCGCGCTCGCTCTCCCTCTCGCTCTCTCTGTCGCGCTCGCTCTCCCTCTCGCTCTCTCTGTGGCGCTCGCTCGCTCTCTCTCTGTGGCGCTCGCTCTCGCTCTCTCTGTGACGCTCGCTCTCTCTCTCTCTGTGGCGCTCGCTCTCTCTCTCTGTCGCGCTCGCTCTCTCTCTCTCTCTCTGTGGCGCTCTCTCTCTCTCTGTGGCGCTCGCTCTCTCTCTTGTGGCGCTCGCTCTCTCTCTTGTGGCGCTCGCTCTCGCTCTCTCTGTGGCGCTCGCTCTCGCTCTCTCTGTGGCGCTCGCTCTCGCTCTCTCTGTGGCGCTCGCTCTCGCTCTCTCTGTGGCGCTCGCTCTCGCTCTCTCTGTGGCGCTCGCTCTCGCTCTCTCTGTGGCGCTCGCTCTCGCTCTCTCTGTGGCGCTCGCTCTCGCTCTCTCTGTGGCGCTCGCTCTCGCTCTCTCTGTGGCGCTCGCTCTCTCTCTCGTGGCGCTCGCTCTCTCTCTCGTGGCGCTCGCTCTCGCTCTCTCTGTGGCGCTCGCTCTCTCTCTCTCTGTGGCGCTCGCTCTCTCTCTCTCTGTGGTGCTCGCTCTCTCTCTCGTGGCGCTCGCTCTCGCTCTCTCTCTCGTGGCGCTCGCTCTCGCTCTCGCTCTCTCTCTCGTGGCGCTCGCTCTCGCTCTCTCTCTCGTGGCGCTCGCTCTCGCTCTCTCTCTCGTGGCGCTCGCTCTCGCTCTCTCTCTGTGGCGCTCGCTCTCGCTCTCACTCTGTGGCGCTCGCTCTCGCTCTCTCTCTCGTGGCGCTCGCTCTCGCTCTCTCTCTCGTGGCGCTCGCTCTCGCTCTCTCTCTCGTGGCGCTCGCTCTCGCTCTCTCTCTCGTGGCGCTCGCTCTCGCTCTCTCTCTCGTGGCGCTCGCTCTCGCTCTCTCTCTCGTGGCGCTCGCTCTCGCTCTCTCTCTCGTGGCGCTCGCTCTCGCTCTCTCTCTCGTGGCGCTCGCTCTCGCTCTCTCTCTCTCGTCTCGCTCTCTCTGTGGCGCTCGCTCTCGCTCTCTCTGTGGCGCTCGCTCTCGCTCTCTCTGTGGCGCTCGCTCTCGCTCTCTCTGTGGCGCTCGCTCTCGCTCTCTCTGTGGCGCTCGCTCTCGCTCTCTCTGTGGCGCTCGCTCTCTCTCTCGTGGCGCTCGCTCTCGCTCTCTCTCTCGTGGCGCTCGCTCTCGCTCTCTCTCTCGTGGCGCTCGCTCTCGCTCTCTCTCTCGTGGCGCTCGCTCTCTCTCTAGTGGCGCTCGCTCTCGCTCTCTCTCTCGTGGCGCTCGCTCTCGCTCTCTCTCTCGTGGCGCTCGCTCTCGCTCTCTCTCTCGTGGCGCTCGCTCTCGCTCTCTCTCGTGGCGCTCGCTCTCGCTCTCTCTCGTGGCGCTCGCTCTCGCTCTCTCTCTCGTGGCGCTCGCTCTCGCTCTCTCTCTCGTGGCGCTCGCTCTCGCTCTCTCTCTCGTGGCGCTCGCTCTCGCTCTCTCTCTCGTGGCGCTCGCTCTCGCTCTCTCTCTTGTGGCGCTCGCTCTCGCTCTCTTGTGGCGCTCGCTCTCGCTCTCTTGTGGCGCTCGCTCTCGCTCTCTCTCTCGTGGCGCTCGCTCTCGCTCTCTCTCTCGTGGCGCTTGCTCTCGCTCTCTCTCGTGGCGCTCGCTCTCGCTCTCTCTCGTGGCGCTCGCTCTCGCTCTCTCGTGGCGCTCGCTCTCGCTCTCTCTCGTGGCGCTCGCTCTCGCTCTCTCTCGTGGCGCTCGCTCTCGCTCTCTCGTGGCGCTCGCTCTCGCTCTCTCGTGGCGCTCGCTCTCGCTCTCTCTCGTGGCGCTCGCTCTCGCTCTCTCTCGTGGCGCTCGCTCTCGCTCTCTCTCGTGGCGCTCGCTCTCGCTCTCTCTCGTGGCGCTCGCTCTCGCTCTCTCTCGTGGCGCTCGCTCTCGCTCTCTCTCGTGGCGCTCGCTCTCGCTCTCTCTCGTGGCGCTCGCTCTCGCTCTCTCTCGTGGCGCTCGCTCTCGCTCTCTCTCGTGGCGCTCGCTCTCGCTCTCTCTCGTGGCGCTCGCTCTCGCTCTCTCTGTGGCGCTCGCTCTCGCTCTCTCTGTCGCTCTCGCTCTCTCTGTCGCTCTCGCTCTCGCTCTCTCTGTCGCTCTCGCTCTCTCTGTCGCTCTCGCTCTCTCTGTCGCTCTCGCTCTCTCTGTCGCTCTCGCTCTCTCTGTGCTCTCGCTCTCTCTGTCGCTCTCGCTCTCTCTGTCGCTCTCGCTCTCTCTTGTAGCGCTCGCTCTCGCTCTCTCTCTTGTGGCACTCTCGCTCTCGCTCTCGCTCTCTCTGTCGCTCTCGCTCTCTCTGTCGCTCTCGCTCTCTCTGTCGCTCTCGCTCTCTCTGTCGCGCTCGCTCTCGCTCTCTCTGTCGCTCTCGCTCTCTCTGTCGCGCTCGCTCTCGCTCTCTCTGTCGCTCTCGCTCTCTCTGTCGCGCTCGCTCTCGCTCTCTCTGTCGCGCTCGCTCTCGCTCTCTCTCTCGTGGCGCTCGCTCTCGCTCTCTCTCTCGTGGCGCTCGCTCTCGCTCTCTCTCTCGTGGCGCTCGCTCTCGCTCTCTCTCTCGTGGCGCTCGCTCTCGCTCTCTCTCTCGTGGCGCTCGCTCTCGCTCTCTCTCTCGTGGCGCTCGCTCTCGCTCTCTCTCTCGTGGCGCTCGCTCTCGCTCTCTCTCTCGTGGCACTCTCTCTCGCTCTCTCTCTCTCTGTGGCGCTCGCTCTCGCTCTCTCTGTCGCTCTCGCTCTCTCTGTCGCTCTCGCTCTCTCTGTCGCTCTCGCTCTCTCTGTCGCTCTCGCTCTCTCTGTCGCGCTCGCTCTCGCTCTCTCTGTCGCGCTCGCTCTCGCTCTCTCTGTCGCGCTCGCTCTCGCTCTCTCTGTCGCGCTCGCTCTCGCTCTCTCTGTCGCTCTCGCTCTCTCTGTCGCGCTCGCTCTCGCTCTCTCTGTCGCGCTCGCTCTCGCTCTCTCTGTCGCGCTCGCTCTCGCTCTCTCTGTCGCGCTCGCTCTCGCTCTCTCTGTCGCGCTCGCTCTCGCTCTCTCTGTCGCGCTCGCTCTCGCTCTCTCTGTCGCGCTCGCTCTCGCTCTCTCTGTCGCGCTCGCTCTCGCTCTCTCTGTCGCGCTCGCTCTCGCTCTCTCTGTCGCGCTCGCTCTCGCTCTCTCTGTCGCGCTCGCTCTCGCTCTCTCTGTCGCGCTCGCTCTCGCTCTCTCTGTCGCGCTCGCTCTCGCTCTCTCTGTCGCGCTCGCTCTCGCTCTCTCTGTCGCGCTCGCTCTCGCTCTCTCTGTCGCGCTCGCTCTCGCTCTCTCTGTCGCGCTCGCTCTCGCTCTCTCTGTCGCGCTCGCTCTCGCTCTCTCTGTCGCGCTCGCTCTCGCTCTCTCTGTCGCGCTCGCTCTCTCTCTCTCTGTCGCGCTCGCTCTCGCTCTCTCTGTCGCGCTCGCTCTCGCTCTCTCTGTCGCGCTCGCTCTCGCTCTCTCTGTCGCGCTCGCTCTCGCTCTCTCTGTCCCGCTCGCTCTCGCTCTCTCTGTCCCGCTCGCTCTCGCTCTCTCTGTCCCGCTCGCTCTCGCTCTCTCTGTCCCGCTCGCTCTCGCTCTCTCTGTCCCGCTCGCTCTCGCTCTCTCTGTCCCGCTCGCTCTCGCTCTCTCTGTCGCGCTCGCTCTCGCTCTCTCTGTCGCGCTCGCTCTCGCTCTCTCTGTGGCGCTCGCTCTCGCTCTCTCTGTGGCGCTCGCTCTCTCTCTCTCTGTGGCGCTCGCTCTCGCTCTCTCTGTGGCGCTCGCTCTCTCTCTCTGTGGCGCTCGCTCGCTCTCTCTCTCTCTGTGGCGCTCGCTCTCTCTCTCTCTCTGGCGCTCGCTCTCGCTCTCTCTGTGGCGCTCGCTCTCGCTCTCTCTGTGGCGCTCGCTCTCGCTCTCTCTGTGGCGCTCGCTCTCGCTCTCTGTGGCGCTCGCTCTCGCTCTGTCGCGCTCGCTCTCGCTCTCTCTGTCGCGCTCGCTCTCGCTCTCTCTGTCGCGCTCGCGCTCGCTCTCGCTCTGTCGCGCTCGCTCTCGCTCTGTCGCGCTCGCTCTCGCTCTCTCTGTCGCGCTCGCTCTCGCTCTGTCGCGCTCGCTCTCTCTGTCGCGCTCGCTCTCTCTGTCGCGCTCGCTCTCTCTGTCGCGCTCGCTCTCGCTCTGTCGCGCTCGCTCTCGCTCTGTCGCGCTCGCTCTCGCTCTGTCGCGCTCGCTCTCGCTCTGTCGCGCTCGCTCTCGCTCTGTCGCGCTCGCTCTCGCTCTGTCGCGCTCGCTCTCGCTCTGTCGCGCTCGCTCTCGCTCTGTCGCTCTCGCTCTGTCGCTCTCTGTCGCGCTCGCTCTCGCTCTCTGTCGCGCTCGCTCTCGCTCTCTCTGTCGCGCTCGCTCTCGCTCTCTCTGTCGCTCTCGCTCTCTGTCGCTCTCGCTCTCTGTCGCTCTCGCTCTCTGTCGCTCTCGCTCTCTGTCGCTCTCGCTCTCTGTCGCTCTCGCTCTCTGTCGCTCTCGCTCTCGCTCTGTCGCTCTCGCTCTGTCGCTCTCGCTCTGTCGCGCTCGCTCTCTCTCTGTCGCGCTCGCTCTCTCTCTGTCGCGCTCGCTCTCTCTCTGTCGCGCTCGCTCTCTCTCTGTGGCGCTCGCTCTCTCTCTCTCTGTGGCGCTCGCTCTCGCTCTCTCTGTGGCGCTCGCTCTCGCTCTCTCTCTCTGGCGCTCGCTCTCGCTCTCTCTGTGGCGCTCGCTCTCGCTCTCTCTGTGGCGCTCGCTCTCGCTCTCTCTGTGGCGCTCGCTCTCTCTCTCTCTGTGGCGCTCGCTCTCTCTCTCTCTGTGGCGCTCGCTCTCTCTCTCTCTGTGGCGCTCGCTCTCGCTCTCTCTGTGGCGCTCGCTCTCGCTCTCTCTCTGGCGCTCGCTCTCTCTCTCTCTGTGGCGCTCGCTCTCTCTCTCTCTGTGGCGCTCGCTCTCTCTCTCTCTGTGGCGCTCGCTCTCTCTCTCTCTGTGGCGCTCGCTCTCTCTCTCTCTGTGGCGCTCGCTCTCTCTCTCTGTGGCGCTCGCTCTCTCTCTCTCTGTGGCGCTCGCTCTCTCTCTCTCTGTGGCGCTCGCTCTCTCTCTCTCTCTGGCGCTCGCTCTCTCTCTCTGTGGCGCTCGCTCTCTCTCTCTCTGTGGCGCTCGCTCTCTCTCTCTCTGTGGCGCTCGCTCTCTCTCTCTCTGTGGCGCTCGCTCTCGCTCTCTCTGTGGCGCTCGCTCTCGCTCTCTCTGTGGCTCTCGCTCTCGCTCTCTCTGTGGCGCTCGCTCTCGCTCTCTCTGTGGCGCTCGCTCTCGCTCTCTCTGTGGCGCTCGCTCTCGCTCTCTCTGTGGCGCTCGCTCTCGCTCTCTCTGTGGCGCTCGCTCTCTCTCTCTCTGTGGCGCTCGCTCTCTCTCTCTCTGTGGCGCTCGCTCTCTCTCTCTGTGGCGCTCGCTCTCTCTCTCTCTGTGGCGCTCGCTCTCTCTCTCTCTGTGGCGCTCGCTCTCTCTCTCTCTGTGGCGCTCGCTCTCTCTCTCTCTGTGGCGCTCGCTCTCTCTCTCTCTGTGGCGCTCGCTCTCTCTCTCTCTGTGGCGCTCGCTCTCTCTCTCTCTGTGGCGCTCGCTCTCGCTCTCTCTGTGGCGCTCGCTCTCGCTCTCTCTGTGGCGCTCGCTCTCTCTCTCTGTGGCGCTCGCTCTCTCTCTCTCTGTGGCGCTCGCTCTCTCTCTCTCTGTGGCGCTCGCTCTCTCTCTCTCTGTGGCGCTCGCTCTCTCTCTCTCTGTGGCGCTCGCTCTCTCTCTCTCTGTGGCGCTCGCTCTCTCTCTCTCTGTGGCGCTCGCTCTCTCTCTCTCTGTGGCGCTCGCTCTCTCTCTCTCTGTGGCGCTCGCTCTCTCTCTCTCTGTGGCGCTCGCGCTCTCTCTCTCTCTGGCGCTCGCTCGCTCTCGCTCTCTGGCGCTCGCTCTCGCTCTCGCTCTCTGGCGCTCGCTCTCGCTCTCTGGCGCTCGCTCTCTGGCGCTCGCTCTCGCTCTCTCTGTGGCGCTCGCTCTCTCTCTCTGGCGCTCGCTCTCGCTCTCTCTGTGGCGCTCGCTCTCGCTCTCTCTGTGGCTCTCGCTCTCTCTGTGGCGCTCGCTCTCGCTCTCTCTGTGGCGCTCGCTCTCGCTCTCTCTGTGGCGCTCGCTCTCGCTCTCTCTCGCTCTCTCTGTGGCGCTCGCTCTCGCTCTCTCTGTGGCGCTCGCTCTCGCTCTCTCTGTGGCGCTCGCTCTCGCTCTCTCTGTGGCGCTCGCTCTCGCTCTCTCTGTGGCGCTCGCTCTCGCTCTCTCTGTGGCGCTCGCTCTCGCTCTCTCTGTGGCGCTCGCTCTCGCTCTCTCTGTGGCGCTCGCTCTCGCTCTCTCTGTGGCGCTCGCTCTCGCTCTCTCTGTGGCGCTCGCTCTCGCTCTCTCTGTGGCGCTCGCTCTCGCTCTCTCTGTGGCGCTCGCTCTCGCTCTCTCTGTGGCGCTCGCTCTCGCTCTCTCTGTGGCGCTCGCTCTCGCTCTCTCTGTGGCGCTCGCTCTCGCTCTCTCTGTGGCGCTCGCTCTCGCTCTCTCTGTGGCGCTCGCTCTCGCTCTCTCTGTGGCGCTCGCTCTCGCTCTCTCTGTGGCGCTCGCTCTCGCTCTCTCTGTGGCGCTCGCTCTCGCTCTCTCTGTGGCGCTCGCTCTCGCTCTCTCTGTGGCGCTCGCTCTCGCTCTCTCTGTGGCGCTCGCTCTCGCTCTCTCTGTGGCGCTCGCTCTCGCTCTCTCTGTGGCGCTCGCTCTCGCTCTCTCTGTGGCGCTCGCTCTCGCTCTCTCTGTGGCGCTCGCTCTCGCTCTCTCTGTGGCGCTCGCTCTCGCTCTCTCTGTGGCGCTCGCTCTCGCTCTCTCTGTGGCGCTCGCTCTCGCTCTCTCTGTGGCGCTCGCTCTCGCTCTCTCTGTGGCGCTCGCTCTCGCTCTCTCTGTGGCGCTCGCTCTCGCTCTCTCTGTGGCGCTCGCTCTCGCTCTCTCTGTGGCGCTCGCTCTCGCTCTCTCTGTGGCGCTCGCTCTCGCTCTCTCTGTGGCGCTCGCCCTCGCTCTCTCTGTGGCGCTCGCCCTCGCTCTCTCTCTTGTGGCGCTCGCCCTCGCTCTCTCTCTTGTGGCGCTCGACCTCGCTCTCTCTCTTGTGGCGCTCGACCTCGCTCTCTCTCTTGTGGCGCTCGACCTCGCTCTCTCTGTCGCGCTCGCTCTCGCTCTCTCTGTCGCGCTCGCTCTCGCTCTCTCTGTCGCGCTCGCTCTCGCTCTCTCTGTCGCGCTCGCTCTCGCTCTCTCTGTCGCGCTCGCTCTCGCTCTCTCTGTCGCGCTCGCTCTCGCTCTCTCTGTCGCGCTCGCTCTCGCTCTCTCTGTCGCGCTCGCTCTCGCTCTCTCTGTCGCGCTCGCTCTCGCTCTCTCTGTCGCGCTCGCTCTCGCTCTCTCTGTCGCGCTCGCTCTCGCTCTCTCTGTCGCGCTCGCTCTCGCTCTCTCTGTCGCGCTCGCTCTCGCTCTCTCTGTCGCGCTCGCTCTCGCTCTCTCTGTCGCGCTCGCTCTCGCTCTCTCTGTCGCGCTCGCTCTCGCTCTCTCTGTCGCGCTCGCTCTCGCTCTCTCTGTCGCGCTCGCTCTCGCTCTCTCTGTCGCGCTCGCTCTCGCTCTCTCTGTCGCGCTCGCTCTCGCTCTCTCTGTCGCGCTCGCTCTCGCTCTCTCTGTCGCGCTCGCTCTCGCTCTCTCTGTCGCTCTCGCGCTCTCTCTCTCTGTCACGCTCGCTCTCGCGCTCTCTCTGTCGCTCTCGCTCTCGCGCTCTCTCTCTCTGTCGCTCTCGCGCTCTCTCTCTCTGTCGCTCTCGCGCTCTCTCTCTCTGTCGCTCTCGCGCTCTCTCTCTCTGTCGCTCTCGCTCTCGCGCTCTCTCTCTCTCTCTCTCTCTCTCACTCTCTGTTGCGCTCGCTCTCTCTCTCTGTCGCGCGCGCTCTCTCTCTCTCCCCATTCCCCCCCATTCCCCCCCTCCCCCGTCCACAGATCAGGGAACTGGGAGTTGGCCGACTGTTCGTTTAAGGGATGTGTGGGCATCGCTGGCAAGGCGGCTTTTATTGCCCATCGCTAATCGCCCTCGCAGGTGGGGCGAACCTGTAAACTTGATATCACAGGCCACACGCAGATCCCCAAAGGGTCTTAGAAGTTATAAGACATTTTATTTTAGCAGTGGTCATTCAAATATAGTCCAACACAACACAATCAGGATAGACACAGGAGACATACGACCATGACAAGTAGCTGGTACTAGTCGCGATCGGACAGATGGCTGGTGGTATGAACAGTTCTTATCTTCACCGTCTGCCCTGAAATACCTTCTGGGTCTTTTATTCTCTTTTTTAATGGTGGGCCTGGTGTAGGATATGGACAAGGCAACTTAACCTGGTTTTATCTTTTGTCTCAACTCTTAGATGAAACCCTCTTCACATTTATCCTCCCAAGGTTGGAGGCAGACAGTCCATTCTTGGCCTACAGATGTTTGGAGCTGCCTGTTATAAGAGCATAAGAAACAGGAGCAGGAGTCGGCCATTCGGCCCCTCGAGCCTGCTCCACCATTTAATACGATCATGGCTGATCTGATCATGGACTTGGCTCCACTTCCCTGCGCGCTCCCCATAACCCTTCACTCCCTTATTGTTCAGAAATCTGACTATCTCCACCTTAAATATATTCAATGTCCCAGCCTCCACAGCTCTCTGAGGCAGCGAATTCCACAGATTTACAACCCTCTGAGAGAAGAAATTCCTCCTCATCTCCGTTTTAAATGGGCGGCCCTTTATTCTGAGACTATGTCCCCGAGTTTTAGTTTTAGTTTCCCCTATGAGTGGAAATATCCTCTGTGCATTCACCTTGTCGAGCCCCCTCGTTATCTTCTGTCTCGATAAGATCACCTCTCATTCTTCTGAACTCCAATGAGTAGCGGCCCAACCTACTCAGCCTTTCCTCATAAGTCAACCCCCTCATCTCCGCAGTCAACCTAGTGAACCTTCTCTGAACAGCCTCCAATGCAAGTATATCCTTCCTTAAATACGAAGACCAAAACGGTACGCAGTACGCCAGGTTGGCCTCACCAATACCCTGTACAGTTGTAGCAGGACTTCCCTGCTTTTATACTCTATCCCCCTTTGCAATAAAGGCCAACATTCCATTTGCCTTCCTGATCACTTGCTGTACCTGCATACTAACCTTTTGTGTTTCATGTACAAGTACCCCCAGGTCCTGCTGTACTGCAGCATTTTGCAATTTTTCTCTGTGTTTAAATTATAATTTGCTGTTCTATTATTTCTGCCAAAGTGGATAACCTCACATTTTCCTACATTATACTCCGTGACTATCAGTAACTTACGTTCATGCTGTTCAAGTTGCTTTAGCTATTGTACCACGGAATGAACCTTCAATTTCAATACCAATCTGAAGAGACTTTTAGGTCTTGGCTTATTTCTTCCAATTCACAATTTCATGCAAACCTCTGCCGTCCCGTGTGGGGAAGGTGCTCCCACATTATGCAGTTCATAGAACCATAGAAAATGGGTGCAGGAGCAGGCCATTCGGCCCTTCGAGCCTGCACCACCATTTAATAAGATCATGGCTGATCATGCAACTTCAGTACCCCATTCCTGCTTTCTCTCCATACCCCTTGATCCCTTTAGCCGTAAGGACTACATCTAACTCCCTTTTGAATATATCGAACGAACTGGCCTCAACAATTTTCTGCGGTAGAGAATTTCACAGCTTCACAATTCTCTGAAGAAATTTCTCCTCATCTCGGTCCTAAATGGCTTACCCCTTATCCTTAGATTGTGACCCCTGGTTCTGGACTTCCCCAACATCGGGAACATTCTTCCTGCTTCTAACCTGTCCAATCCCGTCAGAATTGTATATGTTTCCATGAGATCCCCCCTCATTCTTCTAAATTCCAGTGAATATAAGCCTAGTCGATCCAGTCTTTCTTCATATGTCAGTCCTGCCATCCCGGGAATCAGTCTGGTGAACCTTCGCTGCACTCCTTCAATGGCAAGAACGTCCTTCCTCAGATTAGGAGACCAAAACTGTACACAATACTCAAGGTGTGGCCTCACCGAGGCCCTGTACAACTGCAGTAAGACCTCCCTGCTCCTATACTCAAATCCCCTCGCTATGAAGGCCAACATACCATTTGCCACCTTCACCGCTTGCTGTACCTGCATGCCAACTTTCAATGACTGATGAACCATGACACCCAGGTCTACAAGGAGAGGATTTACATTTTTTTTTAAATGATCTTTCAGCGTCCTGCATTGTCACTGATATGACGGAACTTCGCTTGCTGGAGAACCGAGGGGAGCCCGGTCGGACGGAGAATGTCGTGTGGCACCTGATAAACCGCAATGGAACGGTGGGACAGCTGCTGGACATCCTCACTAGCCTCGGCTTGTGGCGAGCCCGGGACATCATACTGTCATGTGAGTTGTATTCCTGCCCCGATACAACCTTTACGCAAAAATGCTCTTCGTCATGTTTACAGTGGTCATTCAGCAGGGCAAGGATTTAACATTTCAGTCCCAGTATTTATTAAGTGCAGAGAGTCCCTTTGTGTTCAGGGTAAGGGTCACTGTACAGGGTCCCTGTGTATTCAGGGTAAGGGTCACTGTACAGGGTCCCTGTGTATTCAGGGTAAGGGTCACTGTACAAGGTCCCTGTGTATTCAGGGTAAGGGTCACTGTACAGGGTCCCTGTGTATTCAGGGTAAGGGTCACTGTACAGGGTCCCTATGTATTCAGGGTAAGGGTCACTGTACAGGGTCCCTATGTATTCAGGGTAAGGGTCCCTGTGTATTCAGGGTAAGGGTCGCTGTACAGGGTCCCTGTGTATTCAGGGTAAGGGTCGCTGTACAGGGTCCCTGTGTATTCAGGGTAAGGGTCGCTGTACAGGGTCCCTGTGTATTCAGGGTAAGGGTTACTATACAGGGTCCCTGTGTATTCAGGGTAAGGGTCAGTGTACAGGGTCCCTGTGTATTCAGGGTAAGGGTCGCTGTACAGGGTCCCTATGTATTCAGGGTAAGGGTCCCTGTGTATTCAGGGTAAGGGTCGCTGTACAGGGTCCCTGTGTATTCAGGGTAAGGGTCGCTGTACAGGGTCCCTGTGTATTCAGGGTAAGGGTCGCTGTACAGGGTCCCTGTGTATTCAGGGTAAGGGTTACTATACAGGGTCCCTGTGTATTCAGGGTAAGGGTCAGTGTACAGGGTCCCTGTGTATTCAGGGTAAGGGTCGCTGTACAGGGTCCCTGTGTATTCAGGGTAAGGGTCGCTGTACAGGGTCCCTGTGTATTCAGGGTAAGGGTCGCTGTACAGGGTCCCTGTGTATTCAGGGTAAGGGTCAGTGTACAGGGTCCCTGTGTATTCAGGGTAAGGGTCGCTGTACAGGGTCCCTGTGTATTCAGGGTAAGGGTCACTGTACAGGGTCCCTGTGTATTCAGGGTAAGGGTCGCTGTACAGGGTCCCTGTGTATTCAGGGTAAGGGTCGCTGTACAGTGTCCCTGTGTATTCAGGGTAAGGGTCGCTGTACAGGGTCCCTGTGTATTCAGGGTAAGGGTTACTATACAGGGTCCCTGTGTATTCAGGGTTAGGGTCAGTGTACAGGGTCCCTGTGTATTCAGGATAAGGGTCACTGTACAGGGTCCCTGTGTATTCAGGGTAAGGGTCCCTGTGTATTCAGGGTAAGGGTCGCTGTACAGGGTTCCTGTGTATTCAGGGTAAGGGTCGCTGTACAGGGTCCCTGTGTATTCAGGGTAAGGGTCGCTGTACAGGGTCCCTGTGTATTCAGGGTAAGGGTCGCTGTACAGGGTCCCTGTGTATTCAGGGTAAGGGTCACTATACAGGGTCCCTGTGTATTCAGGGTAAGGGTCAGTGTACAGGGTCCCTGTGTATTCAGGGTAAGGGTCAGTGTACAGGGTCCCTGTGTATTCAGGGTAAGGGTCAGTGTACAGGGTCCCTGTGTATTCAGGGTAAGGGTCACTGTACAGGGTCCCGTAATGAGTGTTCCATCGCATCCTGACTGAGCCTTTCACAGAACAGAATCAGAGAGATTTATAGCACTGAAGGAGGCCATTCGGCCCATCGTGTTCGCGTTGCGACGGCCGACCAAAAGCCATCCCGGCCTAATCCCACTTTCCCGCTCTGGGTCCGTAGCCCTGTAGGTTACGGCACTTCGAGTTGCACGTCCAAATGCGGTGAGGGTTTCTGCCTCTACCGCCCTTTCAGGCAGCGAGTTCCGCCCCAGACCCCCACCATCCTCTGGGATGAAGAAATTTCCCCTCAAATCCCCTCTAAACCTTCCCCTCCCCCCCCCCCCCATTACTTTCAATCTCAGTCTCCTGGTTGTTGACCCCTCTGCAAAGGGAAATAGGTCTGTCCTATCCACTCTATCCAGGCCCCTCTCAGATTGTGCGGAGACTTCGATGGGGTCAGGAGGCGAGCCACTCTGTACAGAGTTCAGTCTCTGTCCTGCTCTCGTCGCTGGTCCAGCCCAGCTTCTGCTCAATGTTTACAATCCGTAGGGTTAAGTTAGCAGGAGAGATTACACAAATTAGCGTTGTCGTTCCTAGAATTTAGAAGGTTAAAGGCTGATCTGATCAAAGTTTATTAAGGGGAACAGATAGGGTAGGTGGAGAGAAAGTATTTTTGCTGGTTAGGGATTCTAGGACTCGGGGTCATAATGTCAAAACTAGAGCCAGACTTTTCAGGAAACACTTCTACACACAAAGGGTGGTAGAATTTTGGAACTCTCATCTGCAAACAGCAATTGATGCTAGATCAATTGTTAATTTTAAATCTGAGGTCAATAACTTTTTGTTAACCAAAGGTAGTAAGGGATATGAGCCAGATTAGGAAAAGGGGAGGTGCAACGAGACCTGGGTGTCATGGTGCATCAGTCATTGAAAGTTGGCATGCAGGTACAGCAGGCGGTGAAGAAGGCAAATTGCATGTTGGCCG
This sequence comes from Pristiophorus japonicus, assembly GCF_044704955.1. Classification (NCBI taxonomy): domain Eukaryota; kingdom Metazoa; phylum Chordata; class Chondrichthyes; family Pristiophoridae; genus Pristiophorus; species Pristiophorus japonicus. The sequence goes on along the minus strand of NC_092008.1, from coordinate 4,554,213 downwards.
TCATAGCTAGGGGGTTTGAGTATAGAAGCAGGGAAGTCTTACTGCGGTTGTACAGCGCCTTGGTGAGGCCTCACCTGGAATATTGTGTTCAGTTGTGGTCTCCTAATCTGAGGAAGGACGTTCTTGCTATTGAGGGAGTGCAGCGAAGGTTCACAGACTGATTCCCGGGATGGCAGGACTGACATGAGGAGAGACTGAATCGACTGGGCCTGTATTCACTGGAGTTTAGAAGGATGAGAGGGAATCTCATAGAAACATGTAAGATTCTGACTGGACTGGACAGGTTAGATGCAGGAAGAATGTTCCCGATGTTGGGGAAGCCCAGAACCAGGGGTCACAGTCTAAGGATAAGGAGTAAGCTGTTTAGGACCGAGATGAGGAGAAACTTCTTCACTCAGAGAGTTGTTAACCTGTGGAATTCCCTACGGCAGAGAGTTGTTGAGGCCAGTTCATTGGATATCGTCAAGAGGGAGTTAGATGTGGCCCTTACGGCTAAAGGGATCAAGGGGTATGGAGAGAAAGCAGGGAAGGGGTACTGAGGTGAATGATCAGCCATGATATTGAATGGTGGTGCAGGCTCGAAGGGCCGAATAGCCTACTCCTGCACCTATTTTCTCTGGAAAGGCGGGTGGGTATACTGCGATATGTGCCCACACTGTGCGATACGTGTGCGCACTCGGTCCGTGCAGCAGAGCTGGTCTCCAGTCGTCCTGGTTAACCCTTGCCACTGGACCAAGACCTCGCTCTGTCGGGCCCGTGTGGTGGCTGGTGCGCAACAGCCACCCCACGTTAAAACAATCCACCCACAGGCATCTTCCACCCCCTCAACTGGAGTTCAGGACCTGGAACATCGGGTCCTTCATTGAAGCATCCGTGAACTCATGTGGAAGCAAGTCATCCTCGTCCGAGGGACCGCCGATGATGATGATGACAATCAGCAGTGCGAGACATCACGAGCTTGGCTTTAAATATTTACTTCTTCGCCGTGCATTTTCAGCCATGAAGTCAATGAGGTCGGGCGGTGCTGTTCAAGATTGTGCAGCTTAAGTTCGTAACCTAGATTCCTGGAGTCGGCCAGTGCCGTTGTCATCTGCTCTCTCTCGGCCGCTCGCACTTCTTTCAACAGCCGCTGAGTCACAACGAGAGTGAAGGGTGTTTCCCCGAAACTCTTCAGCTGCAATTAGAACGGCTAAATGAAACGTGGCAAAGGAGAGGAGGCGATACAGAAAGCTGGTTTTAGGCCGTCGTGGTTGGTTTTTTTTTTCCTCTCGGGGCAAGGGGGAACGAGGAAAAACCCCTTTGTGACTGGAACACCTCGGTACATAGAATCACAGAAGGTTACAGCACGGAAGGAGGCTATTCGTGTCCGTGTCGGTCGAAAAAGAGCTACCCAGCCTAATCTCGCCTTCCAGCTCTTGGTCCGTAGCCCTGCAGGTTACTGCACTTCAGGTCCATATCCAGTACTTTATAAATGTGGAAGAGTTTCTGCCTCTGTCACTGTTTCAGTCAGTGAGTTCCAGACCCCCACCGCCCTCTGAGTGAAAAGGTTCTCCTCACATCCCCTCTAAATCTCCGACCAATTATTTTAAATCTATGCCTCCTTGGTTATTGACCCATCTGCTAAGGAAAATAGGTCTTTCCTACCCACTCCATCTAGGTCCCTCATAATTGTATACCCCGCAATAAGGTCTCCTCTCAGCCTCCTCTGATCCAAAGAAAACCACCTCAGCCCATCCAATCTTTCCTCATCGCTAAAATTCTCCAGTCCAGGCAACATCCTCGTAAGGAGGGAGCGGCGCACCGTCGGAGCGGCAGTACTGAGGGAGCGCCGCATTGTCGGAGGGGCGGTACTGAGGGAGCGCCGCATTGTCGGAGGAGCGGTACTGAGGGAGCGCCATACTGTCGGAGAGGCGGTACTGAGGGAGCGCTGCACTGTCGGAGTGGCAGTTCTGAGGGAGCGCGGTACTGAGGGAACGCCTTACTGTTGGAGGGGTGGTACTGAGGGAGCGCCGCACTGTCGGAGGGGCGGTACTGAGGGAGCGCCGCACTGTCGGAGGGGCAGTACTGCTGTCTCCAGGCCAGGTCCAAGACCACCCCAACCTCTGTCGTCGAGCTACAGTACGCGGACGACGCCTGCGTCTGCACACATACAGAGGCGGAACTCCAGGACATAGTCGACGTATTTACTGAGGCGTATGAAAGCATGAGCCTTATGCGAAACATCCATAAGGCAAAGGTCCTCCACCGGCCTGTCCTCGCCGCACAGCACTGCGCCCCAGTTATCAAGATCCACGGCGCGGCCCTGGACAACGTGGACCATTTCCCATACCTCGGGAGCCTCTTATCAACAAGTGTCGACATTGATGACGAGATTCAACACTGCCTCCAGTGTGCCAGTGCAGCCTTCGGCCGCCTGAGGAAAAGTGTTCCAAGACCAGGCCCTCAAATCTGCCACCAATCTCATGGTCTACAGGGCTGTAGTAATACCCGCCCTCCTGTGTGGCTCAGCGACATGGACCATGTACTGTAGACACCAAGTCGCTGGAGAAATACCACCAACGATGTCTCCGCAAGATCCTATAAATCCCCTGGGAGGACAGACACACCACCGTTCGCGTCCTCGACCAGGCCAACATCCCCAGCATCGAAGCACTGACTACACTCGACCAGCTCTGCTGGGTGGGCCACATTGTTCGCATGCCAGACATGAGACTCCCAAAGCAAGCGCTCTACTCAGAACTCCTTCATGGCAAACGAGCCAAAGGTGGGCAGAGGAAACATTACAGGGACCACCCTCAAAGCCTCCCTGATAAAGTGCAACATCCCCACCGACACCTGGGAGTCCCTGCCCAAAGACCAGTCCGCCCTAAGTGGAGGAAGAGCATCCGGGAGGGCGCTGAGAGCATGCAGAAACCAAGCGCAGGCAGCAGCAGGAGCTTGCGTCAAACCTGTCCCACCCACCCTTACCCTCAACGACCGTCTGTCCCACCTGTGACAGGGACTGTGGTTCCTGTATTGGACTGTTCAGTCACCTAAGGACTGATGCTAAGAGTGGAAGCAAGTCTTCCTCGATTCCGAGGGAGTGCCTGTGATAATGATGACCGAGGGAGCACTGCACTGTCGTTAGGTGCAGTCTTTCGGATGAGACGTTCAACTGAGGCCTCATCTGCTATCTCGGGTGGACGTAAAAAATTAAGAACAGGGGAATTCTCCCCAGTGTCCTGGGGCCAATATTTATCCTTTAATCAACATCACTAAAGCAAATTATCTGGTCATTTTCACATTGTTGTTTGTGGGAGCTTGCTGTGTGCAAATGGGTTGCTGCGTTTCCTACATTAAAACAGTGGCAACACTTCAAAAAGTACTTGCAACCAGTAACTGGTGGGGTGCCGCAGGGATCAGTGCAGGGACCCCAACTATTTACAATCTATGTTAACAACTTGGAAGAAGGGACCGAGTGTAACGTAGCCAAGTTTGCTGACGATACAAAGATGGGAGGAAAAGCAATGTGTGAGGAGGACCCAAAAAATCTGCAAAAGGTCATAGACAGGCTCAGTGAGCGGGCAAAAATTTGGCAGATGGAGTATTATGTTGGAAAGTGTGAGGTTATACACTTTGGCAGAAAAAAAATCAAAGAGCAAGTTATTATTTAAATGGAGAAAGATTGCAAAGTGCTGCAGTACAGCGGGACCTGGGGGTACTTGTGCATGAAACACAAAAGGTTAGTAGGCAGGTACAGCAAGTGATCAGGAAGACCAATGGAATCTTGGCCTTTGTTGCAAAGATGATGGAGTAGAAAAGCAGGGAAGTCTTGCTACAGTTATACAGGGTATTGGTGAGGCCACACCTGGAGTACTGCGTGCAGTTTTAGTCTCCGTATTTACGAAAGGATATACTTGCATTGGAGGCAGTTCAGAGTAGGTTCACTCGGTTGATTCCGGGGATGAGGGGGTTGACTTATGAGGAGGTTGGGCCTCTACTCATTGGCATTCAGAAGAATGAGAGGTGATCTTATCAAAACGTGTAAGATGATGAGGGGGCTCGACAAGGTGGATGCAGAGAGGATGTTTCCACTGATGGAGGAGACTAGAACTAGGGGGCATGATCTTCGAATAAGGGGCCCATTTAAAACTGAGACGAGGAGGAATTTCTTCTCTGAGGGTTGTAAATCTGTGGAATTCGCTGCCTCAGAGAGCTGTGGAAACCGGGACGTTGAATAAATTTAAGACAGAGATAGACAGTTTCTTAAACGATCAGGGGGCGGGCAGGGAAGTGGAGCTGAGTCCATGATCGGATCAGCCACGATCGTATTGAATGGCGGAGCAGGCTCGAGGGGCCCAGTGGCCTACTCCTGCTCCTATTTCTTATGTTCTTATGTACTTCATTGGCTGTGATGTGCTTTGGGACGTCCTGAAAGGCGCTAGATGAATGCAGATTTTCGAAGGGAAAGTTATATAAACACATGAGGGAGAAAGGAATGGAAGGAGATGTTGATGGGGGGGGAGATGAAGAGGGGTGTAAGGAGGCTGGTGTCAAGCATAAATAGCCCAGTGGCTTGTTTCTCATGCTGTGAAGTCTATATATAACTGGGGGAAATTTGCATAACTGGTGCCAGTGGTTAAATTCCACACTGCGTCTGTTGAAAATAGTTTGTGACTATAAATAAGATTGAGCCATGGGCAGGCCCGAAACCGAATGCTTCCTTGTTGAAGTGCAGGAATGTGCTGCGCAATATTCTTGGACTGGAGCGCGAGTTAATTTGTACCCCAGCCAGGCTCACTCAAAGCACAACTCCAATTGGCTTGTTCAAAACTGGGAAGGCAACCAGCCGTGAAATCAGCATGAAGGAAACTAAAGAAATGTCACTGCCCACAGGAAACGGTGTAATGTTAGTCGGGTGAAGACCTTGCCAGCGCAGCAGTTCCAAACACTGGCTTTCTGACGCTCTGAGGCACTAAGCAAGTAAAGAACGGCTTCCATTTCTGTCGCGCCTTTCACAACCACCAGACGTCCCAAAGCGCTTTACAGCCGATGAAGTAATTTTCGGAGTGCAGCTACCGAGCACGCACAGCACGCTCCCACAAGCAGCAGCGAGATAGTGACCCACAGCGAGATAGTGACCCACAGCGAGATCGTGATATTGTTTGAGGGATAAATATCGACCCCAGGACGCCGGGGAGAACTCCCCCTCTGCTCTTCGAAATAGTGGCCGTGGAATCTTTTACGTCCACCTGAGAGGGCAGACAGGGACTCGGTTTAACGTCTCATCCGAAAGACTACACCTCCGACAGTGCGGCGCTCCCTCAGCACCGCCCCTTCCGGCAGTGGGGCGCTCCCTCAGCGCCACCCCTCCGGCAGCGCGACGCTCCCTCAGCACCGCCCCTTCCGGCAGTGCGGCGCTCCCTCAGCACCACCCCTCCGGCAGTGCGGCGCTCCCTCAGCACCGCCCCTCCGACAGTACTGAGGGAGAGGCGGTACTGAGGGAGCGCCATACTGCGCTGTCGGAGGGGCAGTACTGAGGAAGCGCCGCACTGTCGGAGGGGCAATGCTGAGGGATCACCACATTGTCGGAGGTGCCGTCTTTCGGATGAGACGTTAAACCGAGGCCCCGTTTGCCCTCTCAGGTGGACGTAAAAGATCCCATGGCTCTATTTCGAAGAAGAGCAGGGGGAGTTATCCCCGGTGTCCTGGGGCCAATATTCCTCAACCAATGTCACTGAAACAGATTCTGTGGTCATTATCACATTGCTTCCTGTGGGAGCTGGTTGTGTGCAAATTGGCTGCTGCGTTTCCTACATTACAACCGTGACTACACTCCAAAAATACTTTATTGGCTGCAAAAGCGCTTTGAGATGTCCGGTGGTCGTGAAAGGCGCCATATAAATGCAAGTCTTTTTTAAAATGCTGTGTGTTTTAAAGTTGGGTTCGAGTTCGGCGTATTCTTCTCCTGTCTTTGTGGGGCAAATGGGCTGAATGGCCTCCTTCTGTCGTAATTTTCTATGAAAGCTAAATTTGTCTGGTATACTCTGTATCGCTCCAAATGGACATTAATACCTGTAGTCAGAAGTTCATTGCATTGGAAATGACCTCATGCCCTTGAAATGTTTGTCTGCGAGCTTGCCAGCTGGAGAAAATTAATCTTTTTATAAGGCAACCAGGGGGTTTCACAAGTCAGTCAAGAATTCAAATGTGCATTGTTTGAGGCCTTGGCTAAGTGACTCATCAATCATTCATGGCAATCAGCCCAAGGGGCTCTGTTGGAATCTCATTCCTTTTGAGTGTGGGAATTCATACGCAAGTATCTGTCTGTTAAGCAACACCCTCTTTGAAGCAAATATTGTCTTTGAAGGCCTAGGAGATGAGTAATATAGGTAGGTGGAGGATTTTCGCTTTCTTGCCAGCCCTCTAGTTTCACACTAATGATCTAACCTATCGGTTTAACGTCTTTTTTGGATGAGACGTTAAAACGAGGCCCCGTCTGTCCTCTCGAGTGGATGTAAAAGATCCTATTTCGAAGAAGAGCAGGGGAGTTATTCCCGGTGCCCCGGGGCCAATATTTCATCATCATCCTCATCAGCCATGATCTTGTCGAATGGCGGAGCAGACTCATAACATAAGAATTAGGAACAGGAGTAGGCCATCTAGCCCCTCGAGTCTGCTCCGCCATTCAACAAGATCATGGCTGATCTGGCCGTGGACTCAGCTCCACTTACCCGCCCGCTCCCCATAACCCTTAATTCCCTTATTGGTTAAAAATCTATCTATCTGTGACTTGAATACATTCAATGAGCTAGCCTCAACTGCTTCCTTGGGCAGAGAATTCCACAGATTCATAACCCTCTGGGAGAAGAAATTCCTTCTCAACTCAGTTTTAAATTGGCTCCTCCGTATTTTGAGGCTGTGCCCCCTAGTTCTAGTCTCCCCGACCAGTGGAAACAACTTCTCTGCCTCTATCTTGTCTATCCCTTTCATTATTTTAAATGTTTCTATAAGATCACCGCTCATCCTTCTGAACTCCAACAAGTAAAGACCCAGTCTACTCAATCTATCATCATAAGGTAACCCCCTCATCTCCGGAATCAACCTCGTGAATCATCTCTGTACCCCCTCCAAAGCCAGTATATCCTTCCTTAAGTAAGGCAACCAAAACTGCACGCAGTACTCCAGGTGCGGCCTCACCAATACCCTGAACAGTTGCAGCAGGACCTCCCTGCTTTTGTACGCCATCCCTCTCGCAATGAAGGCCAGCATTCCATTCGCCTTCCTGATTACCTGCTGCACCTGCAAACTAACTTTTTGGGATCCAGGACCCCCAGATCCCTCTGCATCGCAGCATGTTGTAATTTCTCCACATTCAAATAGTATTCCCTTTTTTTGTTTTTTTTCCCAAGGTGGATGACCTCACACTTTCCGACATTGTATTCCATCTGCCAAACCTTAGCCCATTCACTTAACCTATCTAAATCTCTTTGCAGCCTCTCTGTGTCCTCTACACAACCCGCTTTCCCATTAATCTTTGTGTCATCTGCAAATTTTGTTGCACTACACTCTGTCCCCTCTTCCAGGTCATCTATGTATATTGTAAACAGTTATGGTCCCAGCACCGATCCCTGTGGCACACCACTAACCACCGATTTCCAACCCGAAAAGGACCCATTTATCCCGACTCTCTGCTTTCTGTTCGCCAGCCAATTCTCTATCCATGCTAATACATTTCCACTGACCCCGCGTACCTTTATCTTCTGCAGTAACCGTTTGTGTGGCACCTTATCGAATGTCTTTTGAAAATCTAAATACACCACATCCATCGGTACACCTCTATCCACCATGCTCGTTATATCCTCAAAGAATTCCAGTAAATTAGTTAAACATGATTTCCCCTTCATGAATCCATGCTGTGTCGAGGGGCTAGATGGCCTACTTCTGTTCCTAATTCTTATGTATCCTCATAGGCAGTCCCTCGAAGCGAGGATGACTTGCTTCCACGCCAAAAAGGAATGAGTTCACAGGTGTTTCAATGAAGGACCTAATATTCTGGATCCCGAACTACATCCTGAAGGGTGGAAGATGCCTGTGCGTGGATTGTTTTAAAGTGTGGTGGCCGTTGCACACCAGCCACCACACGGGCTTGACCGAGCTAGGTCTTGGTCCAGTGGCAACGATTACCCAAGACTTAACTGGAGACCAGCTCTGCTGCCCAGACCGAAGGCGCACATATATCGCAGTGTGGGCTGGCCCGTGGTGCCCCTGGGCCCTCGCCTCTTCTGGGCCCCAGATTCACGCACCTCCTAGGCCCCGGTCATTTCCCTCTGCAGACTCTTGCCGCTCCCTCGCCCCTCCTGCTGCGCCTGCCCTCACTGCAATCAGCGACCTGGCTTCGTAGCCGTCGCCCTCCTGCAGCAGCACACGTTGCTCCCTCCGCAAGATCCTACAAATACCCTGGGAGGACAGGCGCACCAACATCAGCGTCCTCATTCAGGCCAACATCCCCAGCATCGAAGCACTGACCACACTCGACCAGCTCCGCTGGGCAGGGCCACATTGTCCGCACGCCCCCGACACGAGACTCCCAACGCAAGCGCTGTACTCGGAACTCCTTCGTGGCAGACGAGCCAAAGGTGGGCAGAGGAAACGTTACAAGGGACCACCCTCCAAGCCTCCCTGATAAAGTGCAACATCCCCACCGACACCTGGGAGTCCCTGGCCAAAATCCAGTCCGCCCTCAGTGGAGGAAGTGCATCCGGGAGGGCGCTGAGCACCTCGAGTCTCGTCGCCGAGAGCGTGCAGGAGGCAAGCGCAGGCAGTGGAAGAAGCGTGCGGCAAACCTGTCCCACCCCTCCCCTTCCCTCAACCACTGTCTGTCCCACCTGTGACAGGGACTGTGGCTCCCGTATTGGACTGTTCAGCCACCAAGCAACTCACTTCAGGAGTGGAAGCAAGTCTTCCTCGATTCCGAGGGACTGCCTATGATGATGATGCCCCCTCCAAGGGCCCCAGTCTGCTGATGGTCTTGCAGGCTTGGGACCGCGCCGAATGAAAGATTTGTGCCTCTGGTTTTCCTACTTCAAACCCAGCACACCGCCACGTACCTGAAGCATTAGCTGGCGGGAGCCCCCCCCCACCACTGTTATAAAGGTTACAATGACTTTAAATGTTGAGCCATCAGCGGAATCTCTTGAGTGCGTTAGATAGGGTGGCCATATTTTCTAAACCAAATCCAGGGACATACAGGGTGGCAGAACAGCAAAGTAGTCAGGATGGAAAAAACCTTTTGTTACTGCGATGTAAAGTGAATCGGCAAAAAGCAGTGGCAGAACTTTCCGCCTGAATAATACGGGCGTTGCTCACTGCATCTGCCGGCTGCAATCACCGGCTCCTTTCGCTCCTCACAGCCTGACCCTCGCCGCACCATCCAAGGCTGCCCAGCGCTCTGATCCTGCTCCCGGCTCCTCCACACCGTTCTGCTCCGGGGCTGTGAAACCGTGCTCCTTTCCCCGCTACCGAATGCCAGCCAATATTTATCCCTCAATCAGCATCATAGGCAGGTCCTTGCTTCCACTCTCAGTGAGTCCTTAGGTGACTCAACAGTCCAATACAGGAGCCACAGTCCCTGTCACAGGTGGGACAGACAGTGGTTGAGAGAAGGGGAGGGTGGGACTGGTTTGCCGCACGCTCCTTCCGCTGCCTGCGCTTGCTTTCTGCACGCTCTCGGCGACGAGACTCGAGGTGCTCAGCGCCCTCCCGGATGCACTTCCTCCACTCAGGGCGGACTGGTCTTTGGGCCAGGGACTCCCAGGTGTCGGTGGGGATGTTGCATTTTAATCAAAGAGGCTTTGAGGGTGTCCTTGAAACGTTTCCTTTGCCCACATTGGGATCGCTTGCCGTGAAGGAGTTCTGAGTAGAGCGCTTGCTTTGGGAGTCTCGTGTCGGGACATGCGGACAATGTGGCCCTGCCCAGCGGAGCTGGTCGAGTGTGGTCAGTGCTTCGATGCTGGGGATGTTGGCCTGGTCGAGGGCGCTAACATTGGTGCGTCTGTCCTCCCAGGGGATTTGCAGGATCTTGCGGAGACATCGTTGGTGGTATTTCTCCAGCGACTTGAGGTGTCTACGGTACATGGTCCATGTCTCTGAGCCATACAGGAGGGCGGGTATCACAACAGCCCTGTTGACCATGAGCTTAGTGGCAGATTTGAGGGCCTGATCTTTTCGAACACTCTTTTCCTCAGGCGGCCGAAGGCTGCGCTGTCGCACTGGAGGCGGTGTTGAATCTCGCCGTCGATGTCTGCCCTTGTTGATAACAGGCTCCCGAGGTATGGGAAACGGTCCCATGTTGTCCAGGGCCGCGCCGTGGATCTTGCTGACTGTGGGGTAGTGCTATGTGGCGAGGACAGGCTGGTGGAGGACCTTTTGTCTTACGGATGTTTAGTGTAAGGCCAATGCTTTCATACGCCTCAGTGAAGATGTTGACTATGACTCAATGTGCGCAGGCGGCGTCCGCGTACTGTAGCTCGACGACAGAGGTTGGGACAGTCTTGGATCTGGCCTGGAGGCGACGAAGGTTGAACAGGTGCCCACTGGTTCAGTAGTTCAGTCCCACTCCAGCGGGGAGCTTATTGAGTGTGAGGTGGAACATTGCAGCGAGGACGATTGAGAAGAGGGTTGGCGCGATGACACAGCCCTGCTTGACCCTGGATGTGGATTGGGTCTGTAATGGATCCGTTGGTCAGGATCACGGCCTGCATGTCATCGTGGAGCAGGCGGAGAATGTTGACGAACTTTTTGGTGGCAGCCGAAACGGAGGAGGACGCTCCATAGACTCTCGCAGTTGACCGTGTCAAAGGCCTTTGTACGGTCAAAGAAAGCCATGTACAAGGGTTGGTGCTGTTCCCTGCATTTTTCTTGCAACTGTCACTGTGATTGATTGACTCATCAATTAGAATTCATATGCCAGTATTTGTCTATTCAGCAACACCCTCTTTGATGTAAAGCTTGTCTTTGAAGGCCCAGGAGATGAGTGTGATGGAGGATTTTCCCTTTCTCGCCAGTCCCCTCGTTTCACATTAATAATCTAACCTATCGGTTTAACGTCTTTTTCGGATGAGACGTTAAACCAAGGCCCCGTCTGTCCTCTCAAGTGGACGTAAAAGATCCCATTGCACTCTTTTGAAGAAGAGCAGGGGAGATATCCCCGATGCCCTGGGGCCAATATTCATCCCTCAATCAACATAACAAAAAAAACAGATTATCTGGGTCATTATCACATTGCTGTTTGTGGGAGCTTGCTGTGCGCATTTGGCTGCCACATTTCCAACATTACAACAGTGACTACACTCCAAAAGTACTTCATTGGCTGTAAAGTGCTTTGAGATGTCCGGTGTTAGTGAAAGGCGCTATATAAATCCAAGTCTTTATCATCAACGACTCAGTTAAAAGATGCTGGGCAGGGCTAAGGTTTTAGACTGGAAAGTGTTCCGAAAAGTATACATTGTGAAGGTCCAGCACTGTGTTGCTAATTGCTTGTACGATTCTTGTACTTCTGTGTAACTATATTCTTTGTAAATAAATTCCACATTAGTTTTAGCCTGTACATTATGCTCGGAGTGAGAGATTCTGCACCCTTTGGAGTGGGCTTATTGAAACATGTAAGATTCTGAGGGGAAACATCCTCTCAGCATCTACCCCGTCAAGACGGGGTAGATGCTGAGAGGATGTTTCCCCTCGTGGGAGTTAATTACAATATTGGGAAGGCCGAAGCCATTGTCTTTGGTCCTCGCCACAGATTGCTTTTCCTAGCCACCGACTCCATGCCTCTCCCTAGCTTTTGTCTGAGGCTGAACCAGATTGTTTGCAACCTAGGCGTCATATTTGACACTGAAATGAGCTTTCAACCACATATCTGTGGCATAACTAAAACCGCCTATTTCCACCTCTAACATCGACGGTCTCCGCCCCCCCCTCCCCCCCCCCCCCCCCCCCCGGCTCAGCTCATCTGCTGAAACCCTCATCCATGCCTTTGTTACCTCTAGACTCCAACACACTCCTGGCTGGCCTCCCACGTTCTACCCCATGTAAACTTGAGGTCATCCAAAACTCGGCTGCTCCCGTGTCCTAACTCGCACCAAGTCCCGCTCACCCATCACCCCCTGTGCTCGCTGACCCCATGTCCTAACTCACAACCAGTCCCACTCACTCATCGCCCCCTGTGCTCGCTGACCCCGTGTCCTAACTCTCACCAAGTCCCACTCGCCCATCACCCGCTGTGCTCGCTGACCAACATTGGCTCCCGGTTAAGCAACGCCTCGATTTCAAAATTCTCATTCTTGTTTACACATCCCTCCATGGCCTCGCCCCCTCCCTATCTCTCTAATCTTCTCCAGCCTCACAACCCCCCCGAGATGTCTGCGCCCCTCAAATTCTGCCCTCTTGAGCATCCTTGATTGAAAGTGTTATGTCTGTAATGTACTTATGAATGACTCCACGAGGCAATGTGTTGTACTCAAACTGTGGTGACTTTGGTCCTTTATTCGTAACTCCAGAGTGAGGCACAAGCATGGTGGGCAGCCTTTTATACTGGGCCCCGCACACCTATGCAGGTGACCCTCGGATCTCCCACCGCAGTGCCCTCTGGTGGACAGCCTCTTCCACAGAGGCAGGAAACCCCAGTCTCCACCAGTTGCACCCTCTAGTGGTGCCCGCATAGTATATACACATGTGTAAACCTCATAGTACATCAGGTAACCAGTCTCCATCTTGTGCAACTATACGGTGACTACACAGAGAGTATATCTATAGTCTGCATATATAACAGTAATCGCTCAACCATCGGTGGCCGTGCCTTCAGCTACCTGGGCCCCAAGCTCTGGAACTCCCTCCCTCAATCTCTCCGCCTCTCTACCTCTCTTTCCTCCTTTAAGACGCTCCTTAAAATCTACCTCTTTGGTAAAGCTTTTGATCATCTGCTGTAATTTCTTACGTGGCTCAGTGTAATACTCCTGTGAAGCGCCTTGGGACGTTTTACTACCTTAAAGGTGCGATATAAATGCAAGCTGTTGGGAATCTAGAACTAGGGGGCATAGTTTCAGAATAAGGGATCGCCCATTGAAGAGGAATCTGTGGAATTCTCTGCCCCAGAGAGCTGTGGAAGCTGAATCATTGAATATAGACAGATTCTTGAACATAGAAACATAGAAATTTACAACGCAGAAGGAGGCCATTTCGGCCCATCGTGTCCGCGCCGGCCGACACAGAGCCGCTTGGCCCTCGGTCAGCACCCCTGAACAATGACGGAAAGGCAAAGAGCACCCAGCCCAACCAGTCCGCCCCACACAACTGCGACACCCCATGCATCGCAACATTTTACACTCCCACCCCGCCCGGAGCCAGGCGATCTCTTGGGAGAGGCAAAAACCAGGTTTAAAAACCCCAAATGATGGGGGAGTCCAGGATTATGGGGAGCAGGCTCGACGGGCCGTGTGACCTACTCCTGCTCCTATTTCTTATGTTCTTGTGGGCAATGTGCACAGTCTCTGGTGCAAGACACCAAGGTAAAAGGCGAGTTGTTAGCCCTGCGACGTTCCATCCGGTTTATGTTGCACACGAGACTCGTGCGTCAGTTTACCGGAGAGCGTGGTGATTGTGGAAATTGTCTTTTGACTGTGGACACAAGCCGAGAAGTTGGGAGGGAGGCAGTTGGTTGGTCGCACTTGCCTGCGGGTCAGAAGGCTGGGAAAGAAAAAAACTTGCATTTCTACAGCACGGTTCAGGACCTCCCAAAACGCTTTACAGCCCAGGAAGTAATTTTTGAAGTGTGGTCACTGTTGCAATGTGGGAAATGCGGCAGCTCATTTGGGCACCGCAAGCTCCCACACACAGCAATGTGATAATGACCAGATCATCTGTTCCTTTAGTGATGTTGATTGTGGGACTAAATATTGCCCAGGACACCGGGGAGAACTGTCCGGCTCGCCTTCAAAAGAGTGGCCGTGGGATCTTTTATGTCCATCTGAGAGGGCAGACAGGGGCCTTGGTTTAACGTATCATCCAAAAGACGGCACCTCTGACAGTGCGGCGCTCCCTCAGTACTGCCCCTCCGACAGTGCAGTGCGGCGCTCCCTCAGTACTGCCCCTCCGACAGTGCGGCGCTCCCTCAGTACTGCCCCTCCGACAGTGCAGTGCCATGCTCCCTCAGTACTGCCCCTCCGACAGTGCAGTGCGGCGCTACCTCAGTACTGCCCCTCCGACAGTGCAGTGCGGCGCTCCCTCAGTACTGCCCCTCCGACAGTGCGGCGCTCCCTCAGTGCCGCCCTTCCAACAGTGCGGCGCTCCCTCAGTACTGCCCCTCCGACAGTGCAGTGCGGCGCTCCCTCAGTACTGCCCCTCTGACAGCGCAGTGCGGCGCTCCCTCAGTGCCGCCCTTCCGACAGTGCGGCGCTCCCTCAGTACTGCCCCTCTGACAGCGCAGTGCGGCGCTCCCTCAGTACTGCCCCTCCGACAGTGCGGCGCTCCCTCAGTACTGCCCCTCCGACAGCGCAGTGCGGCGCTCCCTCAGCGCCGCCCCACCGACAGCGCAGTGCGGCGCTCCCTCCGCGCCGCCCCTCCGACAGTGCGGCGCTCCCTCAGACCCTTGTTCTGCTACCTCGAAGGATAAGAGCAGCAAGGTTGACAGGCCATTGACTCCGTAGTTCCCTTCAAATTTGCACACACCACCCCGACGTGGGCCGTAGACCACCATTCCTTCACCGTCCCTGGGTTAACACTCTGAGGAACCCCTGACCCAAAGCCAGTGTGGCAACACTGTCGCCACAAGGACTGCAGCAGTCCGAGGAGAAGGCCTAGCGTCCCCTTCTCTGGGCACATGGTGCGTCGTTGCTCTCCATTTCCTTGTCTCGGTCTTTCCAGGTCAGTAAGAGGGTGGCTAGATAAATCGGTGAGCGCCGTCCCAGCCCTCGTGTTCAGTGCGTGGGAGGCGAATAAATGTGGTTTCACCAGCGACGCTCTCTTCCTGTGAACTCGCTGTTTACTCCGCGTAGAGAAGCTGCTCATACCCTGACCCAGCTTTTGTGCTCCGCTTATTCTGTCCGCATTTTGGACTCTCCGTGGCACCACTTAAAAAGACTTCTGTTTCATTCAACATTGAGAGAATTTAAAGTTGGGCTTTCCCACCTCAGCTCGGGTCCAGCACAGAAATTGGGTGTGAATGGCCTTGGCAGATGGACAGCTTGCTAAGTTTTTTTTAAAAAGAGTTTTAGTAGATCAGAAAGTTGTGCCTCACAGGGGTGGTGGATTGTCGCTCAGGGAGACAACCGTTCCATTGTCAGCCGTCGCTCACGCGGATCACGCACTCACTTCTTTGAGTTCAAGTTCCCAACTCCAGAGACAAGTACACACAAATCTAGGCTGGCACTCCCAGTGCAGTGCTGGGGAGCCCCGCACTGTCGGAGGGGCAGTGCTGAGGGAGCGCCGCACTGTCGTAGGGGCAGTACTGAGGGAGCGCCGCACTGTGCTGTCGGAGGGGCGGTACTGAGGGAGCGCCACATTGTCAGAAGGGCAGTACTGAGGCAGCGCCGCACTGTCGGAGGGACAGTACTGAGAGAGCGCTGCACTGTCGGAGGGGCAGTACTGAGGGAGCGCCGCACTGTCTCTCGGGCAGACGTAAAAGATCCTGTGGCATTTTTTCGTAGAAGGGCAGGGGGGGGTTATCCCAAGTGTCCTGGGGCCAATATTTATCTCTCAATCAGCATCATTAAAACCGATGATTTGGGTCATTATCACATTGCTGTTTGTGGGAGCTTGCTGTGCGCAAATTGTCTGCCCGTTCCCTGCATTGCAACAATGACGACGCTTCAAAGGTACTTCATTGGCTGCGAAGCGCCTGGGGACGTCCTAGGGTAGTGAAAGGCGCTATATAAATGCAAGTCTTGCCGTGGCGATCATCACCGCAGAGCACAGTCGTGTCCTGGCCTGACCTGCTCACATTTCCAGAAGCGGGGTTTAATGGGGAACAGAAAGAGGAAGTTGAATGCACTTCCCCTTGTTTAACCCAGTTCTGGTGCCTGCTACCACTGCCCAGTCAAGCCGGGGTTTTCACTCAGGACCACAGTCCAGCAGCCCCTGCTGGGAGAATGGAGATGGAAAGGAATCCTATTTCAGCTCTTCCATTCCACCCCCTCTCTTTCCCCCCCCCCCCCCAGCTGTGATGCTTCCATAGTTGCCCAGCACAGAGCCATTATGGCACAGAAGGACGCCATTCGGCCCATCGAGTCCATGCCAGCTCTCTCTGCAGAGCAGAGCAGTCCAGTCAGTCCCATTCCCTCCTCGCTCTATCCCAGTAGCCCTGCAAGTTTGCTTCATTGTACTGGGACATTGAATGTATTTAAGGCGGAGATTGACAGATTTTTGAACGATAAGGGAGTCCGGGGTTGTGGGGAGCTGAGTCCATGAACGCATCAGCCATTGAATGATGGAGCTGGCTCGAGGGGCCGAATGGTCGACTCCTGCTCCTATTCCTTATGATCCCTCAAGTGCCCATCCAATTTCTTTTCGAAAGCATTGATCGTCTGCGGTTCCATCCCCCCTCGTCGGCAGCGAGTTCTAGGTCATTATCACCCGCCGCGTATAAACGTTTTTCCTCACACCACCCCCCCCGCCCCCTGTATCTCTTGCTCAAAACCTTAAATCTGTGTCCACTCGACCTTGTACCAGCAGCTAATGGGAGCAGCTTTTCTCTGCCTGTGTTATCCAAACCAGTCATAAAAGTCATAAAAGCAGGGAAGTCTTGCTGCAGTTACACAGGGTATTGGTGAGGCCACACCCCGGAATACTGCGTGCAGTTTTGGTCTCTGTATTTACGATAGGATATACTTGCTTTGGAGGCAGTTCAGAGAAGGTTCACTTGGTTGACTCCGGGGATGAGGGGGTTGACTTATGAGGAAAGGTTGAGCAGGTTGGGCCTCTACTCATTGGAATTCAGAAGAATGAGAGGTGATCTTATCGAAGCGTATAAGATTATGAGGGGGCTCGACAAGGTGGATGCAGAGAGGATGTTTCCACTGGTGGGGGAGACTAGAACTAGGGGGCATGGTCTTAGAATAAGGGGCCTCCCATTTAAAACAGAGTCGAGAAATTTCTTCTCTCAGAGGGTTGTAAATCTGTGGAATTCGCTGCCTCAGTGAGCTGTGGAAGCCGGGACATTGAATAAATTTAAGACAGAGATAGACAGTTTCTTAACCGATAAGGGAATAAGGGCTTATGGGGAGCGGGCAGGGAAGTGGAGCTGAGTCCATGATCGGATCAGCCATGATCTTATTAAATGGCGGAGCAGGCTCGAGGGGCCGTATGGCCTACTCCTGCTCCTATTTCTTATGTTCTTATGTTCTTATAATCTTGTACACCTCTATCAAATCTCCCCTCAACCTCCTTTGCTCCAAGGGAAACAACCCCAGCTCTCCAGTCTACCCTTGTAGCTAAAATCACTTATCCCTGGAACCATTCTGGCAAATCTTCTCTGCACCCTCACAAGGACATAAGAAGCAGGAGCAGGAGTCGGCCATTCGGCCCCTCGAGCCTGCTCCACCATTCAATAAGATCACGGCTGATCTGATCATGGACTCAGCTCCACTTCCCCGTCCGCTCCCCATAACCCTCGACTCCCTTATCACTCAAAAATCTGTCTATCTCCACCTTAAATATATTTAATGACAGCCTTTCTGGGGCAGAGAATTCCAGATTCCAAGGACCATAACAGTGTGGTGACCAGAACTGAATGCAATACTGCAGTTGTGGCCTAACCAGAGCTTTATAAAGGTTCTGCATAACTTTCCTGCTTTTGTACTCAACACCTCTATTTATGAAGCCCAAAATCCCATATGCTTTGCTAACTGCTCTCTCAATATGTCCTGCCACCTTCAAAGATCTATACACATGCAAAGTTAGGCCAGGTGAGAGGTAGGTTTTAAGGAGTGTCTTAAAAGGGTAAAGAGAGAGGGAAAGGGAGAGGGAGGGGTAGAGAGAGAGGGGGGGAGGGGTAGAGGGAAAGCGAGAGGGAGGGGTAGAGAGAGAGAGGGGGGGAGGGGTAGAGAGAGAGGGGGGAGGGGTAGAGGGAAAGGGAGAGGGAGGGGTAGAGAGAGAGAGGGGGGGGAGGGGTAGAGAGAGAGAGGGGGGGAGGGGTAGAGAGAGGGGGGGAGGGGTAGAGAGAGAGAGGGGGGAGGGGTAGAGAGAGAGGGGGGAGGGGTAGAGAGAGAGGGGGGAGGGGTAGAGAGAGAGGGGGGAGGGGTAGAGAGAGAGGGGGGAGGGGTAGAGAGAGAGGGGGGAGGGGTAGAGAGAAGGGGGAGGGGTAGAGAGAGAGGGGGGGAGGGGTAGAGAGAGAGGGGGGAGGGGTAGAGAGAGAGGGGGGAGGGGTAGAGAGAGAGGGGGGAGGGGTAGAGAGAGAGGGGGGAGGGGTAGAGAGAGAGGGGGGAGGGGTAGAGAGAGAGGGGGGAGGGGTAAGAGAGAGAGGGGGGAGGGGTAGAGAGAGAGGGGGGAGGGGTAGAGAGAGAGGGGGGAGGGGTAGAGAGAGAGGGGGAGGGGTAGAGAGAGAGGGGGGAGGGGTAGAGAGAGAGGGGGGAGGGGTAGAGAGAGAGGGGGGAGGGGTAGAGAGAGAGGGGGGAGGGGTAGAGAGAGAGGGGGGAGGGTAGAGAGAGAGGGGGGAGGGGTAGAGAGAGAGGGGGGAGGGGTAGAGAGAGAGGGGGGAGGGGTAGAGAGAGAGGGGGGAGGGGTAGAGAGAGAGGGGGGAGGGGTAGAGAGAGAGGGGGGAGGGGTAGAGAGAGAGGGGGGAGGGGTAGAGAGAGAGGGGGGGAGGGGTAGAGAGAGAGGGGGGGAGGGGTAGAGAGAGAGGGGGGAGGGGTAGAGAGAGAGGGGGAGGGGTAGAGAGAGAGGGAGGGAGGGGTAGAGAGAGAGGGAGGGAGGGGTAGAGAGAGAGGGAGGGAGGGGTAGAGAGAGAGGGAGGTGGGGTAGAGAGAGGAGGTGGGGAGGGGTAGAGAGAGAGAGGGGGGGAGGGGTAGAGAGAGAGAGGGGGGGAGGGTAGAGAGAGAGAGGGGGGAGGGGTAGAGAGAGAGGGGTGGGGGAGGGGTAGAGAGAGAGGGGTGGGGAGGGGTAGAGAGAGGGGGGGGGGAGGGGTAGAGAGAGAGGGGGGGAGGGGTAGAGAGAGGGGGGGAGGGAGGGGTAGGAGAGAGGGGGGAGGGGTAGAGAGAGGGGGGGGAGAGGGTAGAGAGCGAGGGGGGGGAGGGTAGAGAGCGAGAGGGGGCGGGGTAGAGCGAGAGGGGGGAGGGGTAGAGCGAGAGGGGGGAGGGGTAGAGAGAGAGAGAGAGAGAGAGGAGGGTAGAGAGACGGGGGGTGGGACGAGAGAGAGAGAGAGAGGGGGGTTGAGAGAGAGAGGATTAGGGATGGAATTCCAGAGCTCTGGGCCCAGGCGGCTGAAGACACGGCTGCCAGTGGTGAAGCGATTAGCCTTTCCACATTCAGCGTCAGGCTCACTGAGCATCAGCTAAGGGGTCGGATGTTTGGAAATGCTACCGGCCGATCTTTTCTTCTGGCAACGTGAGGAAGTTGTTGACAAATTGTCAGATACGCTGGATTAAATCAAGATCACGAA
>NC_092008.1:4444574-4534386 GCF_044704955.1 Pristiophorus japonicus | reverse complement strand
CAGGGGGGGACCCCTCAATCACCGAACGGGGGTCCTGGGGACCAACTCCCCGTCTCCCCCTCACCCCCACCCTCTGGCACCGTACGCTATCTTTAACGTGATTGTAGGAACAGCGCTCGGTCGATTCCGGAGATGAGGGGGTTGTCTTATGAGGAAAGGTTGAGCAGGTTGGGCCTCTACTCATTGGAGTTTAGAAGAATGAGAGGTGATCTTATCGAAACGTCTCAGTTTCCGAGGGGTGCTGGACAGGGTAGATGCAGAGAGGGTGTTTCCCCCTCGTGGGGGGAATCTAGAACTAAGGGGCACATAGTCTCAGAATAAGGGGTCGCCCATTTAAGACGGAGATGAGGAGGAATTTCTTCTGGTGAATCTGTGGAATTCTCTGCCCCAGAGAGCTGTGGGGGCTGGGTCATTGAATATATTTAAGGTGGAGATAGACAGATTTTTGAGCGATAAGGGAGTGAAGGGGCGGGCAGGGAAGTGGAGCTGAGTCCATGATCGGATCAGCCGCGATCGTATTAAATGGCGGAGCAGGCTCGAGGGGCCGAATGGCCGACTCCTGCTCCTGTTTCTTATCTTGTCTTCTTAAAACGTCCCGAGCGTAGGAGCAGAGATCAGAGACGGACAGGTGGACAAAGCCTCGGTCGAAGAGTAGGGGATTAAAGGAGGAGAGAGAGGGGCGCGGAGAGGGTTAGGGAGGGAATTGGAGAGCACTTTCCGCATTCGGCCCAAGAGTGTGCGTGTGAGAGTCCATGTGAGTGTGTGTATGCGAGTGTGAGTGTGTGCGCGTGAGAGTGCGTGCGAGAGAGATAGAGTGTGCGTGCGTGAGAATGCGTGCGAGAGCGAGCGAGTGTGTGTATGCGAGTGTGAGTGTGTGTGCGCGCGAGAGAGATAGAGTGTGCGTGCGTGTATGCGAGTGTCAGTGTGCTGAGACTGGAAGGCCTGTAGCTGGGCGAGTGTGCGGACCAGCGTGTGACTGAATCGTGCGGAGCACAGAGTCGCCTCGGCTCGAATCGCAGCTCGGGGGCCTGAGTTATCCGATCTGTGCCGCGGGTCTGGTCACAGCATCGCTGCTCATTGCAGTACAGTGGATCGGGGATCCATCAAACAATGTTCCCTTTGGAGGGGGGGGGTGCGGTGGAGGAGAGGGGCGCACCCCATCCACGTTTCCGCGCACCCGTGCCGTTGGAAAGCCGCTCAACGGGAACGTTACCGTCCAGGCTCCCGCTCCTGGTCGCCACCTTCCTCCGCGGGTCACGGAGGCCGGGCGAGGGACCGACAGGCTTCGGTGCGATGCTCCCCACGGTCGAATGTCCGCCCGTCTCTCGGCCGGGGGGGGGGGGGGGGGTGTGACAAGGTACGGGAGGGGCCGGCGGTATTGATCGAGCCGGCGGTTACGCGGTGCGTCCGATTGGCGCGCCGGCGGTGGGCCGAGAGAGGGCGGCCGCAGTTGATAGGTGGGGGGGGGGGGGGGGGGGGGGGGGAGGGGGCGGGGCCTGGTCGAGAGGGCTGCTGGGCGGGGTGGGGATGCTCGAGCCCAATGTGCCACCTCCCCTGCGACAGCGATTGGCTGAACGCTGCACTCAGAACCAACGTATTTCAGCCGGCACATGCTACGGCACGTCTTCAGAGCGAAAGGGAGGGAGCAGGAAGGTAGTGGAAGCTCCCCCACATCGCAGGACGTTCCTCCGACAGTGCAAGCTTATTCATTGGATTTACACCATTGGGCCCCACAGCTCCACACCAGCCCCCTCCCACCCCTCTCCATCTCCCACCACCCCCCCCCCCCCCCCCCCAACCCATCACCATCCCCGCTTCTGTTCCTTTCTCCCCCGTGTGTTTATCCAGCCTCCCCTTAAATGCATCGATACTATTCGCCTCGACCCCTCCCTGTGGCAGCGAGTTCCACATTCTCACCGCTCTCTGGGTAAAGAAGTTTCTCCTGAATTCCCCATCGGGTTTATGAGTGACTGTCTTAACTTGATGGCCCCCCCCCCCTAGTTCTGGGGCCCTTTGACTATCCCAGCTCATCCAGCCGGAGGAGGGAGGGAAGAGACCAAGCAAGAGAACGAACCCCAGACCTCTCTCTCTCTCTCAGCGACCAACGCTGCCTGCAATGATCCAGTGTCCGGGCGGAGGCCTGACCGATTGGACGGGCTTCGCCTAGTGGAGCAAGACAGAGGGTGTGCTGTGTGTGTGTGTGTGTGTGTGTGTGTGTGTGTGTATTATGTGTCTCTGCGAAAGGAGCTTCAGACGGCCGGACACCAGACAACCCAACTGGACCAACGAGCCACCTCGGTGCGAGCATCGATCGCGCCGTATTCTCCGAATCGCGCAGGCCCTCGGCACGTCCGCTCGCTGAACGTCCGCATTGTACTTCTCACCACAGATATTTTTATATTAAAAACATTTATATTTGAAACGTGTGGGAATTGCAAACGCCGGGATCAGGGCCGGTTTAACGGGACTGGCACGATGCTCCAACCTGGGGGAAACACAAGACTTGCAACCACTGGACGTCGCAAAGCGCTTCGCAGCCAATGAAGTACTTTTTGGAGTGTAGCCACTGTTGTAACTGGGAAAGGCGGCAGCCAATTGGCGCACAGCAAGCTCCCACAATGATGACCAGCTAATGTTTTTTTTAGTGATGTTGGTCGAGGGATAAATATTGGCCCCAGGACACCGGGGAGAACTCCCCCTGCTCTTCTTCCAATAGTGGCCCCGGGATCTTTTACATCCACCCGAGAGGGCAGACGGGGGCCTCGGTTTAACGTCTCATCTGAAAGACGGCATCTCCAACAGTGCGGCGCTCCCTCAGTACTGCACTGGGAGCGCTGGCCTAGATTTCTGTGCTCAAGTCCCTGGAGTGGGCCTTGAAGACACAACCTTCTGACTCAGAGGCGAGAGTGCTGCCCACTGAGCCACAGCTGGCACTTGACACTGAAACAGGAGCAGGAGTCGGCCATTCGGCCCCTCGATCCTGCTCCGCCATTTAATAAGATCACGGCTGATCTTCGACCTCAACTCCACTTTCCCACCCGATCCCTCGAGTCCAAAAATCTATCGATCTCCGCCTTAAATATACTCAACGACTGAGCCTCCACTTCCCTCTGGGGCAGAGAATTCCAAAGATTCACCCCCCCCCTCCAAGTGAAGAAATTCCTCCTCATCTCCGTCCTAAATGGCCGACCCCTTATCCTGAGACTGTGACACCCCTGGTTCCAGACTCCCCAGCCCGGGAGAAAGAGCCTCCCAGAATCTTGGAGGTCTATAACACCCCGACCATCATTCAGTAAACCAGGAAGTGTAGCGCTCGCTAGATGCGCGCGCGCGCTCCGCTTCTCGTCTTCGCATTGTACCACCAGTTGTCGTTCACGGACACAGCCCGTGCGGGATGCGATTAGTGACTAGTGGGGTACCGCAAGGTTCTGTGCTGGGGCCCCAGCTGTTTACATTGTACATTAATGATTTAGACGAGGGGATTAAATGTAGCATCTCCAAATTTGCGGATGACACCAAGTTGGGTGGCAGTGTGAGCTGCGAGGAGGATGCTATGAGGCTGCAGAGTGACTTGGATAGGTTAGGTGAGTGGGCAAATGCATGGCAGATGAAGTATAATGTGGATAAATGTGAGCTTATCCACTTTGGTGGTAAAAACAGAGAGAGACAGACTATTATCTGAATGGTGACAGATTAGGAAAAGGGGAGGTGCAACGAGACCTGGGTGTCATGGTACATCAGTCATTGAAGGTTGGCATGCAGGTACAGCAGGCGGTTAAGAAAGCAAATGGCATGTTGGCCTTCATAACGAGAGGATTTGAGTACAGGGGCAGGGAGGTGTTGCTACAGTTGTACAGGGCCTTGGTGAGGCCACACCTGGAGTATTGTGTACAGTTTTGGTCTCCTAACTTGAAGGACGTGCTTGCTATTGAGGGAGTGCAGCGAAGGTTCACCAGACTGATTCCCGGGATGGCGGGACTGACATATCAAGAAAGACTGGATCAACTGGGCTTGTATTCACTGGAGTTCAGAAGAATGAGAGGGGTTCTCATAGAAACGTTTAAAATTCTGACGGGTTTAGACAGGTTAGATGCAGGAAGAATATTCCCAATGTTGGGGAAGTCCAGAACCAGGGGTCACAGTCTAAGGATAAGGAGTAAGCTATTTAGAACTGAGATGAGGAGAAACTTCTTCACCCAGAGAGGGGTGAACCTGTGGAATTCTCTACCACAGAAAGTTGTTGAGGCCAATTCACTAAATATATTCAAAAAGGAGTTAGATGTAGTCTTACTACTAGGGGGATCAAGGGGTATGGCGAGAAAGCAGGAATGGGGTACTGAAGTTTCATGTTCAGCCATGAACTCATTGAATGGTGGTGCAGGCTCCAAGGGCCGAATGGCCTACTCCTGCACCTGTTTTCTATGCTGCTAAGATTGTTTAAAGCTTGAGGAAACTCGTGTGCAGATTTAGCGACAGATTCTGTTTTATTTATTGGTGATATACAAGTACAGGTACGCGATATACAGAAAGACAAAACACATCTAGTTAAAGTTCCGTTCTCATCCTGTAGAATTCGGACGATGCATCAGGATTGGCGGAAGCAGAAAGAATTTAGTTTTCCTGGCCTGAGGAGACAAAACGAGAAGAACCTTAAGTCGAGCGCGCAAGAGAGCAGGAATCCTAGGCCGATGCAATACAGGAGGAGGCCATCGGGCACATCGAGCCCCGTGCTGTGCCGGCTCGGTGACAGAGCGACCCAATCAGTCCCACACTCCCCCCTGCCCTTTCCCCACAGCCCGGCACATTTCCCCTTCCTGTATTTATCCCATTCCCGGTTTGAAAATTACTATTGAATCTGCTCCCACCGAGCTTTCAGGCAGCGCGTTTCCGATCACAACAACTCGCTGCGTAAACACATTCTCCCCCATCTCCGATTATCGTCAATCTGTGTCCCTCTGGTTACCCACCCTCCTGCCCCCCGGGGAACAGCTTCTCCCGATCCACTCGATCAAAACCCCTTGTAGTTTGGAGCACCGCAGCACCTTGAATGTCAAACCAAAGGAAAATTGCAGTTGTTGGAAATCTGAAACATAATGCTGCAAACACTCAGTGGGCCCATCAGCATCTTCGTCGAGAACAGGCTGGTTAAAGCTTTACACGTAGCTTTACCCTTCATCAGAACTGGAAACATTCAAGTAGAACAAGGTTTTTGATAGGATCGGAACAAAAGAGAGATTGTGCAAAAAAGAAATGCTCAATTTGCATTGATAAAACACCTTTAATGTAGTAAAATGTCCCAAGGCGCCTCACTGGAGCGATTATCAAACAACATTTCAAACCGAGCCACATACGGAGATATTAGGGACAGGCGACCAAAAGCTGGGTCAAAGAGGCAGGTTTTAAGGGGCGTCTTAAAGAAGGAGAGGCGGAGAGGTTGAGGGAGGGAGTTCCAGAGCTTGGGGCCCAGGCAGCTGAAGGCACGGCCACCAATGGCGGAGTGATGGAAATCAGAGGACACGCAAGAGGCCAGAATTGAAGGGGCGCAGAGAACTCGGGGGCGGGGGAGGGCGCTGCTGGAGTAGGTTACAGAGATAGGGAGGGGTGTAGGGGGCTGGAGGAGGTTACAGAGATAGGGAGGGGTGTAGGAGGCTGGAGGAGGTTACAGAGATAGGGAGGGGTGTAGGGGCTGGAGTAGGTTACAGAGATAGGGAGGGGTGTAGGGGGCTGGAGGAGGTTACAGAGATAGGGAGGGGTGTAGGGGCTGGAGGAGGATACAGAGATAGGGAGGGGTGTAGGGGCTGGAGGAGGTTACAGAGATAGGGAGGGGTGTAGGGGCTGGAGGAGGTTACAGAGATAGGTAGGGCTGAAGGATTTGAACACAAGGTTGAACATTTTACAATCGAGGGGTTGGGGGCCCGGAAATTGACTGTAAATTGCGTAAAGAAAATTTATATAGCGCCTTTCACGACCACCAGGCATCTCAAAGCGCTTTGCAGCCAATGAAATACTTTTAGAGTGCAGTCACTGTTGTAATGTGGGAAACGCCAATTTGTGCACAGCAAGCTCCCATACACAGCAATGTGATAATGACCCAGATCATGTTTTAGTGATGATGATTGAGGGATAAATATTGCCCAGGATACCGGGGAGAACTCCCCCGCTTTTCGAAATACTTCCGTGGGATCTTTTACATCCACCCAAGAGGGCAAACGGGGCCTCGGTTTAATGTCTCATCCAAAAGATGGCCCCTCCGACAGTGCGGCGCTCCCTCAGTACCGCTCCTCCGACAACGCGGCGCGCCCTCAGTATCGCCCCTCCGACAACGCAGCGCTCCCTCAGTACCGCCCCTCCGACAGCGCGGTGCTCCCTCAGTACCGCCCCTCCGACAGAGCGGCGCTTCCTCAGTACCGCCCCTCCGACAGTGCGGCACTCCCTCAGTACCGCCCCTCCGACAGTGCGGCGCTCCCTCAGTACTGCCACTCCGACAGCGCGGCGCTCCCTCAGTACCGCCCCTCCGACAGTGCGGCGCTCCCTCAGTACTGCCACTCCGACAGCGCGGCGCTCCCTCAGTACCGCCCCTCCAACAGTGCGGCGCTCCCTCAGTACCGCCCCTCCGACAGCGCGGCGCTCCCTCAGTACTGCCCCTCCGACAGTGCGGCGCTCCCTCAGTACTGCCCCTCCGACAGTGCGGCGCTCCCTCAGTACTGCCCCTCCGACAGTGCGGCGCTCCCTCAGTACCAAGAGAAAGTGTGCACAGTTGGACTCACCACCTGATCCCAGGAGGTTGGTCAGCATCTGCACCAGTAGTTCCCCCTGCTGCTTGGAGTCCACCTCACTCATCCCGAGTCCCAGCTGGGAAGGCAGATCCACCTGGAATACATCCCAACATTACTAGTTAGGCCACAGCTGGAGTACTGCGTGCAGTTCTGGTCACCACATTGCAGGAAAGGTATGATCACACTGGAGAGGGTGCAGAGGAGATTTACCAGGATGTTGCACTAGAGAGGGTACAGAGGAGATTTACCAGGATGTTGCACTAGAGAGGGTACAGAGGAGATTTACCAGGATGTTGCACTGGAGAGGGTGCAGAGGAGATTTACCAGGATGTTGCACTGGAGAGCGTACAGAGGAGATTTACCAGGATGTTGCACTGGAGAGGGTACAGAGGAGATTTACAAGGATGTTGCACTGGAGAAGGTGCAGAGGAGATTTACCAGGATGTTGCCGGGACTGGAGAATTTTAGCGATGAGGAAAGATTGGAGAGGCTGGGGTTGTTTTCTTTGGAACAGAGGAGGCTGAGGGAAGATCTTATTGGTGTTTAAAATTATGAGGGGCCTAGATAGGGTGGATAGGAAGGACCGATAAGGCAGTCAAGGGTTATGGGGAGCGGGCAGGGAAGTGGAATTGAGGCCAAGATCAGATCAGCCATGATCTTAATGAATGGCAGAGCAGGCTCAAGGGGCCGAATGTCCGACTTCTGCACCTAATTCGTATGTTCTTATGACCTATTTCCCTTAGCAGAGGGGTCAACAACCAGGGGGCAGTGATTTAAAGTAATTGGGGGGAGGTTTAGAGAGGATTTGAGGGGAAGTGTCTCGAGGGTGATGGGGGTCTGGGGCGGGAATTACTGCCTGAAAGGGTGGTAGAGGCAGAAACGCTCACCACATTTAAAGTGCCGAAACCTACAGGGCTACGGACCGAGAGCTGGAAAGTGGGATTAGGCTGGGTGGCTCTTTGTTGGCCAGCGCGGTCATGATGGGCCGAAATGACCTCCTTCCGTGCTGTAAATTTCTGTGATTCTAAGAGTTATGTCTGTAATGTACCTATGAATGACTCCACGAGGCAATGTGTTGTACTCAAACTGCGGTGACCTTGGTCCTTTATTCGTAACTCCAGAGTGAGGCACATGCATGGTGGACAGCCTTTTATACCGGGCCCTGCACACCTATGCAGGTGACCCTCAGGCCTCCCACCACAGTGCCCTCTGGTGGACAGTCCCTGCCACAGGGGCAGGAAACCCGAGTCTCCACCAGTTGCACCCTCTAGTGGTGCCAGCACAGTATATACACAGTGTAAACCTTATTGATCATACATCAGGTAACAAGTCTCCATCTTATGCAACTATACAGTGACTGCACAGCGAGTATATCTATAGTCTGCATATATAACACGAAGATCAGTAACAAACACTTGGACTCTTCTCAGGAGCAGGACCGGTTAACCGAGTCTGTGGGATCCAGAGGCACCAGGTATGGTGGGGTACTTTACCGACAGACAGTATGGGTTTGGGTATTTCACCGATTAAAGAAAGACTTGCATTTATATAGCGCCTTTCACGACCACCAGACGTCTCAAATCGCTTCACAGCCAATGAAGTACTTTTGGAGTGCAGTCACCGTTGTAATGTGGGACACGCCAATTTGCGCACAGCAAGCTCCCGCACACAGCAATGTGATAATGACCCAGATCATCTGTGTTTTTGTTATGTTGGTTGAGGATTAAATATTGGCCCTAGGACACGGGATAACTCCCACCTGCTCTTCGAAATAGTGGCCATGGGATCTTTTACATCCACCTGAGAGGGCAGATGGGGCCTCGGATTAACATCTCATCCAGAAGACGGCACCTCCCGACAGTGCGGCACTCCCTCAGTACCGCCCCTCTGACAGTGCGGTGCTCCCTCAGTACCGCCCCTCTGACAGTGCGGCGCTCCCTCAGTACCGCCCCTACGACAGTGCGGCGCTCCCTCAGTACCGCCCCTCCGACAGTGCGACACTGCACTGGAGTGTTAGCCTAGATTTTTGTGCTCAAGTCCCTGGAGTGGGACTTGAGCCCACAACCTTCTGACTCAGAGGCGAGAGTGCTGCCCACTGAGCCACAGCTGTCGTTTAGAAGAATGAGAGATGATCTGGAATCTAATCGAGGGGTTTGGGGGTTTATAATCTAGGCTGACACTTCACTGAGGGAAGGCCGCACTGTCGGAGAGGGATTGACAGGGTAGATGCAGGGAGGGAGAGTCTAGAACCAGGGGTCACACAGTCTCAGGATAAGGGGTCGGCCATTTAGGATTGAGATGAGGAGGAATTTCTTCACTCTTTGGATCTTTGGAATTCTCTGTCCCAGAGGGCTGTGGATACTCAGCCATTGAGCATATTTAAGGCGGAGACCAACAGAATTGGTTTGGGAGGGAATCAGGGGATATGGGGATCGGGCGGGAAAGTGGAGTTGAGGTCGATGATCGGTCGTGATCTTATTTGTAATGTATTTGCTTCATGGGTCCTTTGCTTAAGAATTCATAGCAACACATTGCTATTAAGAACGAGTTGGTTTATTAGCAAAAGGTTTAACAATCACACTACACATTACCGGTTCATCCACCAGGCTCACAACCACCTGCCCCATCGTGGATCCCCCGAACCCAACTGGCTGGGGTTTATTGAGCCTCAAATTGAGCCGGATTGGAGAGCAGCTAATGTAACGCCTCTGTTTAAAAAAGGGGGCAGGCAAAAGGCAGGTAACTATAGGCCGGTTAGTTTAACATCTGTAGTGGGGAAAATGCTTGAAGCGATCATTAAGGAAGAAATAGCGGGACATCTGGATAGGAATAATGCAATCAAGCAGACGCAGCATGGATTCATGAAGGGGAAATCATGTTTAACTAACTTACTGGAATTCTTTGAGGATATAACGAGCATGGTGGATAGAGGTGTACCGATGGATGTGTATTTAGATTTCGAAAAGGCATTCGATAAGGTGTCACACAAAAGGTTACTGCAGAAGATAAAGGTACGCGGAGTCAGAGGAAATGTATTAGCATGGATAGAGAATTGGCTGGCAAACGGAAAGCAGAGAGTCGGGATAAATGGGTCCTTTTCCGGTTGGAAATCGGTGGTTAGTGGTGTGCCACAGGGATCAGTACTGGGACCACAACTGTTTACAATGTACATAGATGACCTAGAAGAGGGGACAGAGTGTAGTGCAACAAAATTTGCAGATGACACTAAGATTAGTGGGAAAGCGGGTTGTGTAGAGGACTCAGAGAGGGTGCAAGGAGATTTGGATAGGTTAAGCGAATGGGCTAAGGTTTGGCAGATGGAATACAATGTCGGAAAGTGTGAGGTCATCCACCTTGGGGAAAAAAAACAGTAAAAGGGAATATTATTTGAATGGGGAGAAATTACAACATGCTGAGGTGCAGAGGGACCTGGGGGTCCTTGTGCATGAATCCCAAAAGGTTAGTTTGCAGGTGCAGCAGGTAATCAGGAAGGCAAATGGAATGTTGGCCTTCATTGCGAGAGGGATGGAGTACAAAAGCAGGGAGGTCCTGCTGCAACTGTATAGGGTATTGGTGAGGCCGCACCTGGAGTACTGCGTGCAGTTTTGGTCACCTTACTTAAGGAAGGATATACTAGCTTTGGAGGGGGTACAGAGACAATTCACTGGGCTGATTCCAGAAATGAGGGGGTTACCTTATGATGATAGATTGAGTAGACTGGGTCTTTACTCGTTGGAGTTCAGAAGGATGAGGGGTGATCTTATAGAAACATTTAAAATAATGAAAGGGATAGACAGGATAGAGGCAGAGAGGTTGTTTCCACTGGTCGGGGAGACTAGAACTAGGGGGCACAGCCTCAAAATACGGAGGAGCCAATTTAAAACCGAGTTGAGAAGGAATTTCTTCTCCCAGAGGGTTGTGAATCTGTGGAATTCTCTGCCCAAGGAAGCAGTTGAGGCTAGCTCATTGAATGTATTCAAGTCAAAGATAGATTTTTAAGCAATAAGGGAATTAAGGGTTACGGGGAGCGGGCGGGTAAGTGGAGCTGAGTCCACGACCAGATCAGCCATGATCTTATTGAATGGCGGAGCAGGCTCGAGGGGCTAGATGGCCTACTCCTGTTCCTAATTCTTATGTTCTTATTATGTAAATCCTGACGTCCCGGGTCGGTACGAAGTTTCTACGGACCCGGGAAGGCATCGGAAAAGCCGGGTTTTCAGCGCGCAATGCGCATGCACAGAAAACCGGCTTTTCCGATCTGTCAAGTTTCTGGCTTGACAGATCTCGCGCATATCGGGAGCGAGGACACTGGCAAGGGCGAGATTTGCGATATTTACGCATACCTTGCCCAGCAAATGTCCTTTAAAACCTTACGCCTGAAAAAGGCGTATTGCCTACTTTTACAGGCGTAAGTGTTTAAAAACATACATAAATATTAAAATTAAATTGAATAAACACATATGAAAACATTTTATATATACCCACTACGGTAAGTTTATTTTAAGGCATAATTTAAAAAACTTTAAAAAGTCAGGAAAATATTTTTTTTATAAGAACTTTAATTTAAATGACTCTTAAATATGTAGTGTATTTTTCTATTTTTTATGTGTTTTGTGTGCTTGGGGGAGTTTCTCATTCATAATAATGGGAACTCCATAAGGTGGAGTTGCCATTATTATGAATGAAAAAATACTGTAGCTTGATTGGCTGCCCAGAGCCATGTGACTCCAGCTCCAGCACACCAACGTGCACGTGCTGTAACACACAGGGAGTGAAGGCCTGAGGATAGGAAGCCCGAGCGGGCGCAGAACCTTCAGGTAAGTGCACATTTTTATTCCTTTTTTCAGTAGTTTGCCCGCGGGAAGACCGCGATCGGGATTTCTGGGCCATTGAGTCTTGTGAACATCACGTGACTGGCCCAGTCACTCGCGAGCCAACAGCTCTACAAACCTTTGAGGATACTCACCGATGCATACATTACATTATTGAATGGCGGAGCAGGCTCGAGGGGCCGAATGGCCGACTCCTGCTCCTAATTCTGATGTTCTAAATTACAGGGGGTAGGGGGACAGTGGTGGATTGGCGCATTTTTCTGCGCGGGGACAGAATCTCACCTGCGCAACGGCTGAGTTGGTCTGCCCTTCCTCGGTCTGGAGCACGACCTCATCATAGGCTCCGCGCTTAGCGCTCGATTTCTGCGATGGAAGGAAACACAGACCGTGTTAGACCTCGCCTCGGCACGCGAGCCCCAGGAGGGCAGAGGAAAGGCCTCAAGGACACCCTCAAAAGCCTCCCCCGACAAAGTGCGACATCCCCACCGACTCTTGGGAATCCCCGGCCCGAGAGCGGCTCAAAGTGGAGGAGGAACATCCGGGAAGGCGACGAACACCTCGAGTCTCTTCGCCGGGAGCACGCGGAAGCCAAAGAGCAAACAGCGGAAGGAGCGCACGGCTACCCGGGCACCCCGCCCACCAGTCCCCCCCGGCCACCGTCTGCCCCCAGACACCGCCTGTGACAGAGACTGTAGGTCCCGCACTGGGCTCACCAGTCACCTGAGAACTCGTGTCAGCGTGGGAGCAAGTCATCCTCGACCTCTGGGCACTGCCGAAGATGATGACCTCCTGTAGGAATCGGTTGACAAATTGCGGGGTTTGGGCGCTGAGGGGCACCAACACACCAATCGCTAAAAATTGCGACACAGGTAAGCAAGGTTGTGAAAAAAGCAAACCAAGAACTAGGGTTAATTTCTGGAGGTATAGAATTGAAAAGAAGGGAAGTTACACTCAACCTGTGTCGAACCTTGGTGTAATGTATTTGCTTCATGGGTTCTTTGCTGAAGAATTCATAGCAACACATTGCTATTGAGAATTAATTGGTTTATTAGCAAAGGTTTAACAATCACACTACACATTACCAGTTCATCCACCAGGCTCACGATTGCATATCGCATCGTGGATGACCCAGATCCAACGGACTGGGGTTTTATTGAGTTTTGTGAACATCATGTGACTGGCTAAGCCACTCACAATGCAACAGCTCTACAAAGCTGTGAGCATCCTTACTGGTACCTACGTTGTACTGGGTTAGATCACACTTGGAGCACCGGGCACAGTTCTGGTCTCCATATACCTGGGTTTGACCACACTTGGAGCACCGTGCACAGTTCTGGTCTCCATATACCTGGGTTAGACCACACTTGGAGCACCGTGCACAGTTCTGGTCTCCATATACCATGGTTAGACCACACTTGGAGCACTGTGCACAGTTCTGGTCTCCATATACCTGGGTTAGACCACACTTGGAGCACTGTGCACAGTTCTGGTCTCCATATACCTGGGTTAGACCACACTTGGAGCACTGTGCACAGTTCTGGTCTCCATATACCTGGGTTAGGCCACACTTGGAGCACCGTGCACAGTTCTGGTCTCCATATACCTGGGTTAGACCACACTTGGAGCACCGTGCACAGTTCTGATCTCCATATACCTTGGTTAGACCACACTTGGAGCACCGTGCACAGTTCTGGTCTCCATATACCAGGGTTAGACCACACTTGGAGCACCGTGCACAGTTCTGGTCTCCATATACCTGGGTTAGACCACACTTGGAGCACTGTGCACAGTTCTGGTCTCCATATACCTGGGTTAGGCCACACTTGGAGCACCGTGCACAGTTCTGGTCTCCATATACCTGGGTTAGACCACACTTGGAGCACCGTGCACAGTTCTGGTCTCCATATACCTAGGTTAGACCACACTGGGAGCACCGTGCACAGTTCTGGTCTCCATATACCTGGGTTAGACCACACTTGGAGCACTGTGCACAGTTCTGGTCTCCATATTATAAAAAGGATATAGAGTCACTGGAGAGGGTGCAGAGAAGATTTACAGGGAAGATACCAGAAATGCGAGGGTATACATATCAGGAAAGGATGAACAAGCTGGGTCTCTTTTCTCTTGAAAAAAAGCTGAGGGGGTGACCTAATAGAGGTCTTTAAAATGATGAAAGGTTTTGATCGAGTGGATACAGAGAGAGTGTTTGCACTTGTGGGGAAGGGCATAACTAGAGGCCATCAATATAAGATCATCACCAAGAAACCCAATGGGGAATTCAGGAGAAACTTCTTTACCCAGACAGCGGTGAGAATGTGGAACTCGCTGCCACAGGGAGGGGTTGAGGCGAATAGTATCGATGTATTTAAGGGGAGGCTGGACAAGCGTATGGGGGAGAAGGGAATAGAGGGTTTTGCCGATAGAGTTAGATGGGGATAGACGGGAGGAGGCTCGAGTGGAGCCTCATGGACTGGTTGGGCCGAATGGCCTGTAAAACACTAGCTGGTCCATGGGTAAATATTAGCTGCTCCAGCAGCCCATCCAGACAGTAACTGAAGCGATGTAAGATTATCCAACCAGCAACTACTTGCATTAATGTCGCATCTTCAATACAGACGGACATTCCAAAACGCTTCACATCTGGGGAATCAGAGAGATACGGACAGCGAGCCAGAGGAGGGTGGCAAAAAGCTCGGTCAAAGAATGGGGCTTTAAAGAGCATCTTACAGGAGGAGCAGAGGTTTGGGGAATTTCAGAGCGTGGGGTGCAGAGCTGAAAGCCCGATAATCAGTGGTGGGGTGAAGGGTACGGGGGTGAAGGGTACGGGGGTGAAGGGTACGGGGGTGAAGGGAACGGGGGTGAAGGGTACAGGGGTGAAGGGTA
Organism: Pristiophorus japonicus; assembly: GCF_044704955.1. Lineage (NCBI taxonomy): Eukaryota > Metazoa > Chordata > Chondrichthyes > Pristiophoridae > Pristiophorus > Pristiophorus japonicus. The sequence continues at coordinate 4,519,895 of NC_092008.1, read as the reverse complement.
CGGGGGTGAAGGGTACGGGGGTGAAGGGTACGGGGGTGAAGGGTACGGGGGTGAAGGGTACGGGGGTGAAGGGTACGGGGGTGAAGGGTACGGGGGTGAAGGGTACAGGGGTGAAGGGTACGGGGGTGAAGGGTACAGGGGTGAAGGGTACGGGGCTGAAGGGTACGGGGGTGAAGGGTACGGGGGTGAAGGGTACGGGGGTGAAGGGTACGGGGGTGAAGGGTATGGGGGTGAAGGGAACGGGACGGGTCACACAAAAGGCCTCCGTCAGAGAAGGAGGAAACACGGCAGCCGATTTGCACACAGCAAGCTCCCACAAGCAGCAATGAGATCTTGACCAGTTTGTCCGGGTCCCAGAGGCGAAAGGCCAGTGACCCAAAGCCACTGCTTCCCAACCCGTTTCAGTCCGGCTCCGTGCTATATCTCCTCTGCGGCACGGATTGGCTGGCACCGCTGAACCCGACCCTACCGCCATGCACCAATCCCCTCACACACCAATCCCCTCACACACCAATCCCCTCACACACCAATCCCCTCACACACCAATCCCTCAATCCCTCACACACCAATCCCCTCACACACCAATCCCTCAATCCCTCACACACCAATCCCCTCACACACCAATTCCTCAATCCCTCACACACCAATCCCCTCACACACCAATCCCTCAATCCCTCACACACCAATCCCCTCACACACCAATCCCCTCACACACCAATCCCCTCACACACCAATCCCCTCACACACCAATCCCTCACACACCAATCCCTCACACACCAATCCCCTCACACACCAATCCCTCACACACCAATCCCTCACACACCAATCCCCTTACACACCAATCCCCTCACACACCAATCCCCTCACACACCAATCCCCTCACACACCAATCCCTCACACACCAATCCCTCACACACCAATCCCTCACACACCAATCCCTCACACACCAATCCCCTCACACACCACTCCCTCACACACCAATCCCTCACACACCAATCCCTCACACACCAATCCCTCACACACCAATCCCTCACACACCAATCCCTCACACACCAATCCCTCACACACCAATCCCTCACACACCAATCCCCTCACTCACCAATCCCTCACGCACCAATCCCTCACGCACCAATCCCTCACGCACCATTCCCCTCACACACCAATCCCTCACACACCAATCCCCTCACACACCAATCGCTCACACACCAATCCCTTCACACACCAATCCCTCACACACCAATCCCTCACACACCAATCCCTCACACACCAATCCCGCACACACCAATCCCCTCACACACCAATCCCTCACACACCAATCCCTCACGCACCAATCCCTCACGCACCAATCCCTTACGCACCATTCCCCTCACGCACCAATCCCCTCACACTCCAATCCCTCACACACCAATCCCCTCACACACCAATCCCCTCACTCACCAATCCCCTCACACACCAATCCCTCACACTCCAATCCCCTCACACACAATCCCATCACACACCAATCCCCTCACACACCAATCCCCTCACTCACCAATCCCTCACACTCCAATCCCCTCACACACCAATCCCCTCACACACCAATCCCCTCACACACCAATCCCCTCACACACCAATCCCCTCACACACCAATCCCCTCACACACCAATCCCCTCACACTCCAGTCCCCTCACACACCAATCCCCTCACAGACCAATCCCCTCACACTCCAATCCCCTCACACACCAATCCCCTCACACACCAATCCCCTCACACACCAATCCCCTCACACACCAATCCCTCACACACCAATCCCTCACACACCAATCCCCTCACACACCAATCCCCTCACACACCAATCCCCTCACACACCAATCCCCTCACACTCCAATCCCCTCAAACACCAATCCCCTCACACACCAATCCCCTCACACACCAATCCCCTCACACACCAATCCCTCACACACCAATCCCCTCACACACCAATCCCCTCAATCACCAATCCCTCACACACCAATCCCCTCACACACCAATCCCTCACACACCAATCCCCTCACACACCAATCCCCTCACTCACCAATCCCCTCACTCACCAATCCCCTCACACACCAATCCCCTCACACACCCATCCCTCACACACCAATCCCCTCACACTCCAATCCCTCACACACCAATCCCCTCACTCACCAATCCCCTCACACACCAATCCCCTCACTCACCAATCCCCTCACACACCAATCCCCTCACACACCAATCCCCTCACTCAGCAATCCCCTCACACACCAATCCCCTCACACACCAATCCCTCACACACCAATCCCTCACACACCAATCCCTCACACACCAATCCCTCACACACCAATCCCCTCACACACCAATCCCCTCACACACCAATCCCCTCACACACCAATCCCCTCACACACCAATCCCCTCACACACCAATCCCCTCACACACCAATCCCCTCACACACCAATCCCTCACACACCAATCCCCTCACACTCCAATCCCCTCACACACCAATCCCCTCACACTCCAATCCCCTCACACACCAATCCCCTCACACACCAATCCCCTCACACACCAATCCCCTCACACACCAATCCCTCACACACCAATCCCCTCACACACCAATCCCCTCAATCACCAATCCCTCACACACCAATCCCTCACACACCAATCCCTCACACACCAATCCCCTCACACACCAATCCCCTCACACACCCATCCCTCACACACCAATCCCTCACATACCAATCCCCTCACACTCCAATCCCTCACACACCAATCCCCTCACTCACCAATCCCCTCACTCACCAATCCCCTCACTCACCAATCCCCTCACTCACCAATCCCCTCACACACCAATCCCCTCACTCACCAATCCCCTCACACACCAATCCCCTCACACACCAATCCCCTCACACACCAATCCCCTCACACACCAATCCCCACCCATGGATGCCACCGCGCGGAGGGTTCGGACGGAGGCTCACCCTGGTGTTGCCGCCGTGGTTGTTGTTCTTCTCCCTGGGCCGCGAGTGGAAGGTCACACCCGCCTCGCCCTCGGCAGCGAGTGAGACCAGGATCGCCATGGCGACCAGAGCCAGCAGTAGCGACTTGCTCTTCATTGCGGGATCTGGGAGAGAGAGAGCGAGAGAGAGAGCAGGAGGAGATATTCAGAGGGCCCGCCCATGGTGCCCACACCTACGCATCCCGTACATAAACATCTCGATAGCACCTTTCACCGACACAGGATCTACCAACGCGCCTCACAGCCAATGAAGCACTTTTTTGAAGTGCGCTCACTGTTGTAATGTGGGAAACGCCAATTTGCGCACAGCAAGCTCCCACACACAGCGATGTGATAATGACACAGATCGTCTGTTTTAGTGATGTTGGTCGAGGGATAAATATTGGCCCCAGGACACCGGGGAGAACTCCCCCTGCTCTTCTTCCAATAGTGGCCCCGGGATCTTTTACATCCACCCGAGAGGGCAGACGGGGGCCTCGGTTTAATGTCTCATCCGAAATACAGCCCCTCCGACAGTGCGGCGCTCCCTCAGTACCGCCCCTCCGACAGTGCGGGGCTCCCTCAGTACTGCCCCTCCGACAGTACGGCGCTCCCTCAGTACCGCCCCTCCGACAGTGCGGGGCTCCCTCAGTACTGCCCCTCCGACAGTGCGGGGCTCCCTCATTACTGCCCCTCCAACAGTGCGGGGCTCCCTCATTACTGCCCCTCCGACAGTGCAGGGCTCCCTCATTACTGCCCCTCCGACAGTACGGCGCTCCCTCAGCACCGCCCCTCCGACAGTGCGGTGCTCCCTCAGTACCACCCTTCCGACAGTGCGGCGCTCCCTCAGTACCGCCCCTCCGACATTGCGGGGCTCCCTCAGTACCGCCCCTCCGACAGTGCGGCGCTCCCTCAGTACCGCCCCTCCGACAGTGCGGCACTCCCTCAGTACTGCACTGAAGTGTCAGCCTAGATTATAATCCACAGAACCCCTCGATTAGATTCCAGCCTGTAACTCACTCCCGGGTATCTGTTATTCTATATATAAACCCCCCCGAACCCCTCGATTAGATTCCAGCCTGTAACTCACTCCCGGGTATCCGTTATTCTTTATATATAAACCCCCCCCGAACCCCTCGATTAGATTCCAGCCTGTAACTCACTCCCGGGTATCTATTATTCTATATATAAACCCCCCCCGAACCCCTCGATTAGATTCCAGCCTGTAACTCACTCCCAGGTATCTGTTATTCTTTATATATAAACCCCACTGAACCCCTCGATTAGATTCCAGCCTGTAACTCACTCCCGGGTATCTGTTATTCTATATATAAACCACCCGAACCCCTCGATTAGATTCCAGCCTGTAACTCACTCCCAGGTATCCGTTATTCAGGAACCCTGGCTGATTTTCTTTCGGTTTCCCCCCTTCTGCTGAGGGAAGGGCAGGCAGTGAAAGTCAAAGTAGGAGAATTTCAGAAGAGAGCAAACGATGGTTGCGTTGAGCGTTTACCTGTGTGCTGTGTGGGTCACGGCGAGAATTGAAGATTCATAGGTTTCCCTGGACTAAACACGAGTGTTATTTGTACCCTGGGAGAGGGGAAGAGCTGATTCTAATCTGATCGGCTAATGGAGGAACTGTACATACCGCAAAAGGAATTTGTGGGCCGTTGGCTTTTAAAGGTTTTGACATTGCGCCCGCACTCGGCAACCGGCAGAAGGTGCTGATTGTTGGGAGTTTGTTTATGTGGAGCGGGGAGAGCAGGACCCAGGGGATGGGAGGGCTCGCTGGTCTACAGGGGCCGTGTTTGCAGATTCTTCGACAGGCGAGCAACTGGCGAGGACCAAGCTGTCGGTACCACCTGCGTTTCCTGGATGGTGAGGTATGTCGGTGCTGGTTTGCCCGGTGCACGGGGAAGCAGGAGGCTGTGGAATGAGCTCCGACAGGGGAGGGGGTGTTTGCTGATGGGGCAGCGGGGTTGGGGGGGGGTGGGGCAGTGTGGCTACCTGGGCTGTGTGTGTGTGTGTGAGTGAGTATGAGAGTGTGTGTGTGGGAGTGTGTGACTGTGTGTGAGAGTGCGTGTATGTGACTCTGTGTGTGTGTGTGACTGTGTGTCTGTGTGTGTGTGTGCATGAGACTGAGTGTGTGTGCGTGTGTGTGTGAAACTGAGAGTGTGAGTGTGTGTGTGAGACTGAGTGTGTGTGTGAGACAGAGTGTGAGTGTGTGTGAGACTGAGTGTGTGTGAGAGACTGAGAGTGTGAGTGTGTGTGTGAGAGACAGAGAGTGTGAGTGTGTGAGACTGAGTGTGTGTGAGAGACTGAGAGTGTGAGTGTGTGTGAGTGTGTGTGTGTGAGACTGAGAGTGAATGTGTGTGTGTGACTGAGTGTGTGTGTGAGACAGAGAGTGTGTGTGTGTGAGACAGAGAGTGTGTGTGTGTGAGACTGAGAGTGTGTGTGTGTGAGACTGAGAGTGAATGTGTGTGTGTGAGACTGAGTGTGTGTGTGAGACAGAGAGTGTGAGTGTGTGTGAGACTGAGTGCGTGTGTGAGACTGAGAGTGTGTGTGTGAGAGACTGAGAGTGTGAGTGTGTGTGCGCGTGTGAGTGTGTGTGTGTGAGACTGAGAGTGTGAGTGTGTGTGTGAGACTGAGACTGAGAGTGTGAGTGTGTGTGTGAGACTGAGAGTGTGTGTGTGAGACTGAGAGTGTGTGTGTGAGAGACTGAGAGTGTGAGTGTGTGTGCGCGTGTGAGTGTGTGTGTGAGACTGAGAGTGAATGTGTGTGTGTGAGACTGAGTGTGTGTGTGAGACTGAGTGTGTGTGAGAGACTGAGAGTGTGAGTGTGTGTGCGCGTGTGAGTGTGTGTGAGAGACAGAGAGTGTGAGTGTGTGTGTGTGAGACTGAGAGTGTGAGTGTGTGTGTGAGACTGAGAGTGTGAGTGTGTGTGTGAGACTGAGAGTGTGAGTGTGTGTGAGACTGAGAGTGTGAGTGTGTGTGTGAGACTGTGAGTGTGTGTGAGACTGAGAGTGTGAGTGTGTGTGAGACTGAGAGTGTGAGTGTGTGTGAGACTGAGAGTGTGAGTGTGTGTGTGAGACTGTGAGTGTGTGTGAGACTGAGAGTGTGAGTGAGTGTGTGTGAGACTGAGAGTGTGAGTGTGTGTGAGACTGAGAGTGTGAGTGTGTGTGAGACTGAGAGTGTGAGTGTGTGTGAGACTGAGAGTGTGAGTGTGTGTGTGAGACTGTGAGTGTGTGTGAGACTGAGAGTGTGAGTGAGTGTGTGTGAGACTGAGAGTGTGAGTGTGTGTGAGACTGAGAGTGTGAGTGTGTGTGAGACTGAGACAGAGTGTGAGTGTGAGTGTGTGTGAACACAAATCACTTGTTTGCTCACTCTTGGGAGGTTTCTTCCCCCCACACCTCCTTCCCAAAACACCTTGCTGCCTCACTTACGACAGAGACAGGGACACAGGCGCATGGGATCCGCCTTCCTAGCAAGGAGAAATAAGTCAAGTACGGCACCCCTTCCCCTCCCTGTACACACAGAAAGGCACTCCCTTTGGAGGATGGGACGTTAAACCGAGGCCCCGTCTGCCCTCTCAAGCGGACATAAAGGATCCTATGACCACTACTGGAACAGTAGCAGTGCAGGGGGAGTTCTCCCCGGTGTCCTGGGGCCAATATTTATCCCTCAACCAACATCACAAAGCAATAGATTTTCTGGTAATCAGAAAAGAGAAGGAGTGACCTGATAGGGGTTTTTAAAATGATGAAAGGTTTTCGATAGGGTAGACGTAGAGAAGATGTTCCCACTTGTGCGGGAGACCAGAACTAGGGGGCCATCAATATAAGACAGTCACTGATAAACCCAATGGGGAATTCAGGTTCTAAATCCAGAGAGTGGTGAGAATGTTGGCCTGGTCGAGGACACTAACGTTGGTGCGTCTGCCCTCCCAGGGGATTTGCAGGATCTTGCGGAGACATCATTGGTGGTATTTCTCCAGCATTTACTGTATATGGTCCATGTCTCCGAGCCATACAGGAGGGCAGGTAGATGATGAGTGTCATGTATCTTACCGAAGCCAGCGAGCAGCCGACACATGGCCAGACACAGGTTCTACAACTACAGACGCTGTGTGGGCCAGAGCATACCCGACTTCGTGGTGGAACTTCAGAGGTTGGCTAGTTTATGTGAGTTCTCCAATGAACTGAGGAGAGGAATGCTGAGAGACTTTTTCATTGAAGGAATAGGCCACACAGACATATTCCGAAAGCTCATAGAGACCAAGAACCTGACCTTAGAGGCAGCGGCACTGGTTGCACAGACATTCTTTGTAGGGGAAGAAGAAACGGGGTTGATTTACAATGCAGGTATGACAACCATCGAAATATCGGAACAAGAAGTTCACAGCACTAAACAAGCTGCTACCCCCACACACAGACAAAACCGGGAGAACAGGCTCTCGACAGCAGGCAGAAGCCATCAAGGGCCACAGGAACGGCCATTCACACCTCATCAACCCACAATGCGAGCAATCAACTACAAACTGAGAGACGCTCGAGAGATTAGCCAGACGCAGCTCATTCTTTGGAAACACTTTGAACAATGGGACAGGTCTGTGCTGGAGGTGTGGGGGTGGGCACTCATCAAGGGGATGTTGATTTCAGCAGGCTGTTTTCAGAAATTGTGAAAATACATGGCATTTGGCCCGCATGTGCAAACAAACGGCAGCTCGGCTGGTATACGAATCGGATGGGTCGGAAAACGGACCAGAAGATGGTGGGGACAGTACCCGGGACACCGGTGTACAGCGGGTCAACACGATCAATGGCCACTGCTCCTACAACAGGACGCCTCCTATAATGATGAGGGTCCTACTCAACAGGATATCTGTCAACATGGAGCTGGATGCGGGAGCGAGTCAATCTCTCATGGGCGCTCAACAATTTGAACAATTGTGGCCGCATAAAAGAGACAGACCAAAACTCACAAGGGTCGACACCAAACTAAGGACCTATACCAAAGAAATCGTACCAGTCCTCGGCAGCGCCATGCTCTCTGTCACACACAAAGGGACAGTGAACCGACTTCCCCTGTGCATTGTCCCCGGAGACCCCCTGACACTGCTGGGGAGAAGCTGGCTGGCAAAACTAAACTGGAAATGGGATGATGCCCATGCCATGTCATTAGAGGAACGGACCTCCTGCTCAACAGTTATAAAGCGATTTGAACATCTCTTTCAGTCAGGTGTGGGCACTTTTAAAGGGGCCAAAGTCAAAATCTACATCACACAGGATGCTAGACTGGTCCATCACAAGGCCAGAGCTGTACCCTATGTGATGAGGGAAAAGATTGAACACGAACTAGACAGGCTTCTGCGGGAAGGCATTATATCACCTGTGGAATTTAGCGACTGGGCAAGTCCCATCGTCCCAGTCATGAAGCCTAATGGATCCGTATGAATCTGTGGGGACTACAAATCTACCATAAACAGAGTCTCCCTACAGGACCAGTACCCGTTGCTCAGAGCGGAGGACTTATTTGCCACATTGGCTGGAGGTAAACTTTTCTCAAAATTAGACCACACATCTGCGTATATGACGCAAGAATTGACCGAGGAATCCAAGCTACTCACCACCATCAACACACATCGAGGCCTTTTCATGTACAATCGATGCCCATTCGGCATCAGGTCGGCAGCTGCCATATTCCAGCGCAACATGGAGAGTCTGCTCAAGTCCATCCTGGGGACGGTTGTATTTCAAGACGACATACTTATCACGGGCAGGGACACCGACTCCCATCTCCATATTTTGGAGGAAGTACTAAAGTGGTTGGATCAGGTAGGCCTACGAGTCAAGAAATCCAAGTGCTTGTTTCTCGCACCCGAGGTTGAATTTTTGGACAGAAGGATTGCCGCTGTTGGAATCCGCCCAACAGAGTCCAAAGCAGAAGCAATTCGCCTGGCACCCAGGCCCCGGAATGTCTCAGAACTGCACGCCTTTCTCGGGCTACTCAATTACTTTGGGAACTTTATGCAGAACTTAAGCACGCTGCTGGAGCCTCTCCACGTGCTACTCAGAAAGGGGTGTGATTGGTTTTGGGGGGAACGCCCAGGAACGCGCCTTCAATAAGGCACGCAACCTTCTGTGTTCCAACAGTGTTTTGACTTTCTTTGACCCAGGTAAAAAGCTAGTTCTCACATGCGATGCATCAGCGTATGGGGTCGGGTGCGTTTTGCAACATGTCAATAGTGCGGGCAAATTACAACCCTAGCTGATGCCTGCAAGTCACTTTCGCGGGCGGAGCGCGGGTACGGAATGGTAGAGAAGGAGGCGCTTGCGTGCGTGTACGGTGTCAAAAAGATGCACCAATACCTTTTCGGGGCCAAGTTCGTGTTAGAAACCGACCACAAGCCCCTCACGTCCCTCCTATCCGAGAGCAAGGCAATAAACGCCAACGCCTCGGCGCGCATTCAACGGTGGGCACTCATACTGGCGACCTACGACTATACCATAAGGCACAGACAACTGTGCCGATGCGCTCAGCAGGCTACCCCTGGCGACCACGGAAGGGTCTGACGAACAGGACTGTGAGATAGTCATGGCAATCAATGCCTTTGAGTCCACAGGTTCGCCCATGACGGCTCGCAAAATCAGAGCCTGGACGGCCAGCGACCCCACGTTATCCTTAGTAAAAAGATGTGTCCTAACCGGTGACTGGGCAGAGGCTTGCGATGCCTGCCCCGAGGAATTAAAACCCTTTCACAGGCGCATGCATGAGCTATCAGTACAAGCAGACTGCTGATGTGGGGCAGCCGAGTAGTCATGCCTCTGCGAGGCAGAGAGGCATTTGTCCAGGAGCTCCACCGCGAGCACCCGGGGATCGTTCTCATGAAGGCCATAACCAGATCCCACGTCGGGTGGCCTGGTATTGACGCGGACTTGGAGCTCTGCGTCCGAAGGTGCACCATTTGTGCCCAGCTCAGCAATGCCCCCAATGAAGCTCCACTGAGCTCCTGGCCCTGGCCTACCAAACCGTGGTCGCGGGTGCACGTAGACTATGCGGGCCCATTCATGGTCAAAATGTTCCTCGTAGTTGTAGATGCCTTTTCAAAGTGGATCGAATGCACCATTTTAAACTCGAGCACAACCTCCACCACTGTGGAGAGCCTCGCAACCATGTTTGCAACGCACGGAATCCCTGACATATTGGTCAGTGACAATGGTCCGTGCTTCACCAGTGCAGAATTCCAAGACTTTATAATTGACCACGGTATAAATCACGTCAAGACGGCACCGTTCAAGCCGGCCTCCAACGGCCAGGCGGAGAGAGCAGTGCAAATCATTAAACAAGGCATGCTTAAAATCCAAGGTCCCACGCTGCAGGGCCGCCTGTCGCGACTGCTGCTGGCATACAGATCTCGTCCGCACTCACTGACTGGGATCCCCCCTGCGCAACTGTTGATGAAAAGGACTTTAAAAACAAGGCTCACATTAATCCTCCTAGACATGCACGAAATCATTGAGGCAAAGCGCCTTAAGCTGACTGAGTACCATGACAGAAATTCGAGGAGGAGATGGAATGAGATAGGGGACAAAGTGTTTGTACTAAACTATGGCAGGGGTCCCAAATGGCTTGCAGGGACAGTAACGGGCAAGGAAGGAAACAGGCTACTGGTAGTACAAATGGACAATGGCAAAACCTGCCGGAGGCATGTAGACCAAGTCAAAAGCAGATTTACCAACAACCCTGCGGAACCAGAGGCAGACTACAATGTGGAACTCGCACCACACCTGGTGGACAGACAGACAACCTGAGGAAAGGGCAATCCCAACAGACAGCCCAGGCGAGTCAACAACAATCACACCAATCGAAACAGGCAGCCCAGGCGAGATACCAGCAACCACACCCAAAGAAAAATAGAAACCAAGGCAAACAACTAAACCACAACTCAGACGCTCCACGCGAGCGTAGACCGCCTGAGAGACTGAACCTATAAAGACAATAAGACCTTGGGGGAAGGTGATGTCATGTATCTTACATTATTATATATAACTGTATCCTAACATGCTATACATGACTGTAATAAGATATGACCTGTAACCACCAGCATACCTTACCACCGGGGGTGCACTTGCAAGAGACAGGTATATAAGGACAGGTCTCAGGCAAGTGCAGCATTCCAGAGCTGTGAAATAAAGGTGCAGGTCCAGTGACCTTGACTTCACTACATGCCTCGTGTGAATCTGTACTGAGGGGACAGGACTTTACAATGAGCTTTGTGGCAGAGTTGAGGGCCTGATCTTCGAACACTCTTTTCCTCAGGTGGCCGAAGGCTGCGCTGGCGCATTGGAGGCGGTGTTGAATCTCGTCTTCATTGTCTGCCCCCACATACCAGCATCGAAGCACTGACCACACTCGACCAGCTCCGCTGGGCAGGCCCACATTGTCCGCATGCCAGATACAAGACTCCCAAAGCAAGCGCTCTACTTCGGAACTCCTTCGTGGAAAGAGAGCCCAAGGTGGGCAGAGGAAACGTTACAGGGACCACCCTCAAAGCCTCCCTGATAAAGAGCAACATCCCCACCGACACCTGGGAGTCCCTGGCCAAAGACCAGTCTGCCCTAAGTGGAGGAAGTGCATCTGGGAGGACGCTGAGCACCTCGAGTCTCGTCGCTGAGAGCGCGCAGAAAGGTTCACCAGACTGATTCCCGGGATGGCAGGACTGACATGAGGAGAGACTGGATCGACTGGGCTTATATTCACTGGAGTTTAGAAGAATGAGAGGGGATCTCATAGAAACGTATAAAATTCTGACGGGACTGGACAGGTTAGATGCGGGAAGAATGTTCCTGATGTTGGGGAAGTCCAGAACCAGGGGATCACAGTCTAAGGATAAGGGGTAAGCCATTTAGGACCGAGATGAGGAGAAACTTTTCCACTCAGAGAGTTGTGAACCTGTGGAATTCTCTACCACAGAAAGTTGTGGAGTCCAGTTCGTTGGACATATTCAAAAGGGCGTTAGATATGGCCCTTATGGCTAAAGGGACCAAGGGGTAGGGAGAGAAAGCAGGAATGGGGTACTGAAGTTGAATGATCAGCCATGATCATATTGAATGGTGGTGCAGGCTCGAAGGGCCAAATGGCCTACTCCTGCACCTATTTTCTATGTTTCTATGAAACCAAGCGCAGGCAGCGGAAGGAGCGTGCGGCAAACCTGTCCCACCCTCCCCTTCCCTCAACAACTGTCTGTCCCACCTGTGACAGGGACTGTGGTTCTCATATTAGACTGTTCAATCACCTGAGAACTCACTTTTAGAGTGGAAGCAAGTCTTCCTCGATTCCGAGGGACTGCATATGATGATGAAGATGGTGAGAATGTGGAGCTCGCTGCCACAGGGAGGGGTTGAGGCGTATAGTATCGATGCATTTAAGGGGAAGCTGGATAAACACATGAGGGAGAAAGGAATAGAAGGAGGGGGTGATGGGGTGAGATGGAGAGGGGTGGGAGGGGGCTGGTGTGGAGCATAAACCCCGGCACGGAGCGGTGGGACCCAATGGCTGTGCAAATCTATTCAATTCACTCACACATTGCAAATGGGTGAGGTATCGGAGTGTGAATCCCAGCGGAAATGTGGGCAGGGAGATCCCTGAATTTCTGTCCGGGGATCGATATTCAATGGAGGAACGATTATAATCAGGGATGGTCAGGAGGGCAGACTTTGAGGACCGCAGAGATCTCTGGGGCTTGTGGGGCTGGAGGAGGTTACAGAGATAGGGAGGGGTGTAGGGGCTGGAGGAGGTTACAGAGATAGGGAGGGGTGTAGGGGCTGGAGGAGGTTACAGAGCTAGGGAGGGGTGTAGGGGCTGGAGGAGGTTACAGAGATAGGGAGGGGTGTAGGGGCTGGAGGAGGTTACAGAGATAGGGAGGGGTGTAGGGGGCTGGAGGAGGTTACAGAGATAGGGAGGGGTGTAGGGGCTGGAGGAGATTACAGAGATAGGGAGGGGTGTAGGGGCTGGAGGAGGTTACAGAGATAGGGTGGGGTGTAGGGGCTGGAGGGGGTTACAGAGATAGGGAGGGGTGTAGGGGCTGGAGGGGGTTACAGAGATAGGGAGGGGTGTAGGTACTGGAGGAGGTTACAGAGATAGGGAGGGGTGTAGGGGCTGGAGGGGGTTTCAGAGATTGGGAGGGGTTTAGGGGCTGGAGGAGGTTAGAGATAGGGAGGGGTGTAGGGACTGGAGGAGGTTAGAGATAGGGAGGGTGTAGGGGTTGGAGGAGGTTACAGAGATAGGGTGGGGTGTAGGGGCTGGAGGGGGTTAGAGATAGGGAGGGGTGTAGGGGCTGGAGGAGGTTACAGAGATAGGGAGGTGTGTAGGGGCTGGAGGAGGTTACAGAGATAGGGAGGGGTGTAGGGGCTAGAGGAGGTTACAGAGATAGGGAGGGGTGTAGGGGCTGGAGGAGGTTACAGAGATAGGGTGGGGTATAGGGGTTGGAGGAGGTTACAGAGATAGGGAGGCGGTTACAGAGATAGGGAGGGGTGTAGGGGCTGGAGGAGGTTTCAGAGATAGGGAGGGGTGTAGGGGCTGGAGGAGGTTTCAGAGATAGGGAGGGGTTTAGGGGCTGGAGGAGGTTAGAGATAGGGAGGGGTGTAGGGACTGGAGGGGGTTACAGAGCTAGGGAGGGGTGTAGGGGCTGGAGGAGGTTACAGAGATAGGGAGGGGTGTAGGGGCTGGAGGAGGTTTCAGAGATAGGGAGGGGTTTAGGGGCTGGAGGAGGTTAGAGATAGGGAGGGGTGTAGGGACTGGAGGGAGTTACAGAGCTAGGGAGGGCTGTAGGAGGTTTCAGAGATAGGGAGGGGTTTAGGGGCTGGAGGAGGTTAGAGATAGGGAGGGGTGTAGGGACTGGAGGGGGTTACAGAGCTAGGGATGGGTGTAGGGGCTGGAGGAGGTTACAGAGATAGGGAGGGGTGTCGGGGCTGGAGGAGGTTACAGAGATAGGGAGGGGTGTAGGGGCTGGAGGGGGTTACAGAGATAGGGAGGGGTGTCGGGGCTGGAGGAGGTTACAGAGATAGGGAGGGGTGTAGGGGCTGGAGGATGTTACAGAGATAGGGAGGGGTGTAGGGCTGGAGGGGGTTACAGAGATAGGGAGGGGTGTAGGGACTGGAGGGTACAGAGATAGGGAGGGGTGTAGGGACTGGAGGGTACAGAGATAGGGAGGGGTGTAGGGCTGGAGGAGGTTACACAGATAGGGAGGGCTTTGTAAACACGGATGAGAATTTTGAAATTGAGGCGTTTTTTAACAGGGATCCAATGTCGGTCAGCGAGCACAGTGGGTGATGGGTGAGTGGGACTCGGTGCGAGTTAGGACACGGGGCAGTGAGCACAGGGGGTGATGGGTGAGCGGGACTCGGTGCGAGTTAGGACACGGGTCAGTGAGCACAGGGGGTGATGGGTGAGTGGGACTCGGTGCGAGTTAGGACACGGGTCAGTGAGCACAGGGGGTGATGGGTGAGTGGGACTCGGTGCGAGTTAGGACACGGGTCAGTGAGCACAGGGGGGTGAGGGGTGAGTGGGACTCGGTGAGAGTTAGGACACGGGGTCAGTGAGCACAGGGGGTGATGGGTGAGCGGGACTGGGTGCGAGTTAGGACACGGCGCAGTGAGCACAGGGGGTGATGGGTGAGTGGGACTGGGTGTGAGTTAGGACACGGGGTCAGTGAGCACAGGGGGTGATGGGTGAGTGGGACTCGGTGCGAGTTAGGACACAGGGTCAGTGAGCACAGGGGGTGATGGGTGAGCGGGACTGGGTGCGAGTTAGGACACGGGTCAGCGAGCACAGGGGGTGATGGGTGAGCGGGACTGGGTGCGAGTTAGGACACGGGGGCAGCCGAGTTTTGGATAACGACAGGTTTACGTAGTGTCTCTCTCTCTCTCTCTCGTAGGTGGTCCCTTGTATCGAGGCTGGCTTGCTTCCACGCCGAGAGGGGATGAGTTCACAGCAGAAGTTACACGGGGCAGAATGTGGGAGGCCAGCCAGGAGTGCGTTGGAGTGGTCACGTCTAGAGGCAAGAGGGGGATGTTTAAAAAAAGCGAGGGGTTGAATTTCTGTCCGGGGATCGATATTCACTGCCGACGGGAGCGTTGGTGTGTGTGTGTGTGTGTGGGCATTGCTGCTTTAAGCCAGAGGGAAGGGGACAGAAAGGGAAGGCGTAAATCAGGGCACATCTCGCGGGAGGCTGCGGGTTTACTGTCAGTCGCGCACACAGCTGATGAAGGGCACACGTGGAGGCAGATAGCAAGGGAGGGGGCTGGCTCCCCTCCCTGAGGGGCAGACGGACCGACAGAGCATCATTGTGCGCTGCGGCAAGCTTGACAGCGGAGGAGCGGATGCATGGAGGGAGTGCACGTTTGCGGCACGGACGGGAGCAAGGCCAGCCCGAGCGCTCGCCCAGACAGTAAGCGCTCGTGTCTCCGAGCACACCTCCTGCGATATTGCAAACTTCTGTCACAAGTTCGCTGTGTGCCGAGTTTCCCGTGTGTGCGATGCTCGGTGTAAGGTTTAAGTCATCAGCCCTTTGATTTATTCTTTTCCTGGCGGTACTCAGGGAGCGCCGCACTGCGCTGTCGGAGGGGCGGTACTGAGGGAGTGCCGCACTGTCGGAGAGGCGGTACTGAGGGAGCGCTGCACTGCGCTGTCGGAGGGGCGGTACTGAGGAAGCGCCGCACTGTCGGAGGGGCAGTACTGAGGGAGCGCTGCACTGTCGGAGGGGCGGTACTGAGGGAGCGCCGCACTGTCGGAGGGGCGGTACTGAGGGAGCGCCGCACTGTCGGAGGGGCGGTACTGAGGGAGCGCCGCACTGCGCTGTCGGAGGGGCAGTACTGAGGGAGCGCCGCACTGTCGGAGGGGCAGTACTGAGGGAGCGCTGCACTGTCGGAGGGGCGGTACTGAGGGAGCGCCGCACTGTCGGAGGGGCAGTACTGAGGGAGCGCTGCACTGTCAGAGGGGCGGTACTGAGGGAGCGCCGCACTGTCGGAGGGGCGGTACTGAGGGAGCGCCGCACTGTCGGAGGGGCGGTACTGAGGGAGCGCCGCACTGTCGGAGGGGCGGTACTGAGGGAGCGCCGCACTGCGCTGTCGGAGGGGCGGTACTGAGGGAGCGCTGCACTGTCGGAGGGGCGGTACTGAGGGAACGCCACACTGTCAGAGGGGCGGTACTGAGGGAGCGCCGCACTGTCAGAGGGGCGGTACTGAGGGAACGCCACACTGTCAGAGGGGCGGTACTGAGGGAGCGCCGCACTGTCAGAGGGGCGGTACTGAGGGAACGCCACACTGTCGGAGGGGCGGTACTGAGGGAGCGCCGCACTGTCAGAGGGGCGGTACTGAGGGAACGCCACACTGTCAGAGGGACGGTGCTGAGGGAGCGCCGCACTGTCGGAGGGGCGGTACTGAGGGAGCGCCGCACTGTCGGAGGGGCGGTACTGAGGGAGCGCCGCACTGTCGGAGGGGCGGTACTGAGGGAGCGCCGCACTGTCGGAGGGGCGGTACTGAGGGAGCGCCGCACTGTCGGAGGGGCGGTACTGAGGGAGCGCCGCACTGTCGGAGGGGCGGTACTGAGGGAGCGCCGCACTGTCGGAGGGGCGGTACTGAGGGAGCGCCGCACTGTCAGAGGGGCAGTACTGAGGGAACGCCGCACTGTCGGAGGGGCAGTACTGAGGGAGCGCCGCACTGTCGGAGGGGCGGTACTGAGGGAGCGCCGCACTGTCGGAGGGGCGGTACTGAGGGAGCGCCGCACTGTCGGAGGGGCAGTACTGAGGGAGCGCCGCACTGTCGGAGGGGCGGTACTGAGGGAGCCCCGCACTGTCGGAGGGGCGGTACTGAGGGAGTGCCGCACTGTCGGAGGGGCAGTACCATATTTCAGATGAGACATTAAACCGAGGCCCCGTCTGCCCTCTCGGGTGGATGTAAAAGATCCCGGGGCCACTATTGGAAGAAGAGCAGGGGGAGTTCTCCCCGGTGTCCTGAGGCCAATATTTATTCCTCGACCAACATCACTAAAACAGACGGTCTCTGTCATTTATCACATCGCTGTTTGTGGGAGCTTGCTGCGTGAGGTTTTCCACGGTCAGAACTCGCTGGTGCAGGCACATGGAACCCAGCCAGTTCAGGGTCAGTTGGCTATTCAACTCGGGGAGGCATCATCGCCAAGGCCCAATTGGAGTGCGGCTACCTCATCTGGGATCTTTAGCACAGACCGTCGATTAACCCTTCCAGGTAGGTAGTGGTCAGTGCATTCATCAACAGCAACACGGAGGGCAGACTCAATTCAAATCCCTCAGTGGGCCCTCCTTCCCCTCCCTATCTCTGTGCCCTCCTCCAGCTCTACAACCACCGCCCACCGAGATCTCTGCACTCCTCCAATTCTGGCCTCTTGTGCATCCCTCGATTCCCATCGCTCCTCTATCAGCGGCCGTGCCTTCAGCTGCCTGGGCCCCAAGCTGCCTCCCTAAACCTCTCCGCCTGTCTCTCCTAAAAACCTCCCTCTGTGACCCAGCCAGGGGCATCAAGGGATGTGGGGATCAGGTGGGAAAGTGGAGTTGAAGATCAGCCGTGATCTTATTGTATGGTGGAGCAGGCTCGAGGGGCTGAATGGCCGACTGATGCTCCGAATTCCTACGTTCAAATCCCTCCATGGCCTCAGCCCCCATCCCTATCGATGTCACCCCTCCCTCTCTTTGCCCGTCTGTGTCTGTCTCTCCTTCTCTCCCTGCGTTCGTGTGTGTGTCTCTCTCTCTCTGTCCTTCTCTCTCTCTCTCTCTGTCTGTCTCTCCCTCTCTGTCCCTCTCTCTCTCTCTCTCTGTCCAATCTCCCTCTCTCACTCTCTCCCCCCCTCTCACCAATTCCCCCTCCATGCTCCGTACACTCGGTCCTCCCCCTCGGTCCGGAGAGGTAATTGAACAAGTACTTTGGTTCGGTATTCACTGAGGAGGACACAAACAACCTTCCGGATATAAAAGGGTTCAGAGGGTCTAGTAAGGAGGAGGAACTGAGGGAAATCTTTATTAGTCGGGAAATTGTGTTGGGGAAATTGATGGGATTGAAGGCCGATAAATCTCCAGGGCCTGATGGACTGCATCCCAGAGTACTTAAGGAGGTGACCTTGGAAATAGCGGATGCATTGACAGTCATTTTCCAACATTCCATTGACTCTGGATCAGTTCCTATGGAGTGGAGGGTTGCCAATGTAACCCCACTTTTTAAAAAAGGAGGGAGAGAGAAAACAGGGAATTATAGACCGGTCAGCCTGACCTCAGTAGTGGGTAAAATGATGGAATCAATTATTAAGGATATCATAGCAGCGCATTTGGAAAGAGGTGACATGATAGGTCCAAGTCAGCATGGATTTGTGAAAGGGAAATCATGCTTGACAAATCTTCTGGAATTTTTTCAGGATGTTTCCAGTAGAGTGGACAAGGGAGAACAAGTTGATGTGGTATAATTGGACTTTCAGAAGGCTTTCGACAAGGTCCCACACAAGAGATTAATGTGCAAAGTTAAAGCACATGGGATTGGGGGTAGTGTGCTGACATGGATTGAGAACTGGTTGTCAGACAGGAAGCAAAGAGTAGGAGTAAATGGGTACTTTTCAGAATGGCAGGCAGTGACTAGTGGGGTACCGCAAGGTTCTGTGCTGGGGCCCCAGCTGTTTACATTGTACATTAATGATTTAGACGAGGGGATTAAATGTAGTATCTCCAAATTTGCGGATGACACTAAGTTGGGTGGCAGTGTGAGCTGCGAGGAGGATGCTATGAGGTTGCAGAGCGACTTGGATAGGTTAGGTGAGTGGGCAAATGCATGGCAGATGAAGTATAATGTGGATAAATGTGAGGTTATCCACTTTGGTGGTAAAAACAGAGAGACAGACTATTATCTGAATGGTGACAGATTAGGAAAAGGGGAGGTGCAACGAGACCTGGGTGTCATGGTACATCAGTCATTGAAGGTTGGCATGCAGGTACAGCAGGCGGTTAAGAAAGCAAATGGCATGTTGGCCTTCATAGCGAGGGGATTTGAGTACAGGGGCAGGGAGGTGTTGCTACAGTTGTACAGGGCCTTGGTGAGGCCACACCTGGAGTATTGTGTACAGTTTTGGTCTCCTAATTTGAGGAAGGACATTCTTGCTATTGAGGGAGTGCAGCGAAGGTTCACCAGACTGATTCCCGGGATGGCAGGACTGACCTATCAAGAAAGACTGGATCAACTGGGCTTGTATTCACTGGAATTCAGAAGAATGAGAGGGGACCTCATAGAAACGTTTAAAATTCTGACGGGTTTAGACAGGTTAGATGCAGGAAGAATGTTCCCAATGTTTGGGAAGTCCAGAACCAGGGGTCACAGTCTAAGGATAAGGGGTAAGCCATTTGGGACCGAGATGAGGAGAAACTACTTCACCCAGAGAGTGGTGAACCTGTGGAATTCTCTACCACAGAAAGTAGTTGAGGCCAATTCACTAAATATATTCAAAAAGGAGTTAGATGAAGTCCTTACTACTCGGGGGATCAAGGGGTATGGCGAGAAAGCAGGAATGGGATACTGAAGTTGCATGTTCAGCCATGAACTCATTGAATGGCGGTGCAGGCTAGAAGGGCCAAATGGTCTACTCCTGCACCTATTTTCTATGTTTCTATGTTTTCGAACTGTTTGATACCCATCAGGGACTGGCTGGCCCCCGTGTCTAGCTCTATTGATAATGGGATGCCACTGAGGAGCACTTTCATCATTATCGGTGGCGTCCTGGTGTGTGAACTGTATACGTGCTCCACATGAACTCGCTGAACTTCAGCTTCCAGCGATTTCCCCCAGTGTCCATTTCTGCAATTTCTGCAGGTATTTTGCTCATCTCGGCAAACTCCGGCTGAGTGTGTGCCTCCACGCCTCCAGCATGAGCTGCTGTTTGAAACAAAAGATCCCTTGCCAGTCGATCGTCCCTGACTGCCCCTGTGATTGTCCTTGAGTGCGCCATTAACAGGTGTTGATGGCCCCATTACTGGCCGCATTGTCCCTTGCAATGGCGTGAATCGCTGTTCAGCTTGCTATTGTCTCTGTCGAACTCCCCCTCTGGGTTCGACTACATGTTGGGGCATGCCCGACTGCCCTTGTCTGCCTGGAGAACCGTGTGCTGCTTTAACAATGTTGAATCTCTATCCCAACCATTCCTTAACACAGTACCTCTCGTCTGTTCTGCTAGTGGCCATGCTCGCGTGGTTTAAATCCCAGTTTCCCGTCGCCATTGATAAATGCACACGAGGCCCATGCTTGAGAGAAGGTCAGTCTGTGACCTGTCCTTTATTCCATCGCACTCAAAGCGATGAAACATAGAAAATAGGTGCAGGAGTCGGCCATTCGGCCCTTGGAGCCTGCACCGCTATTCAATGAGTTCATGGCTGAACATGCAACTTCAGTACCCCCTTCCTGCTTTCTCGCCACACCCCTTGATCCCCCTCGCAGTAAGGACGACATCTAACTCCCTTTTTGAATATATTTAGTGAATTGGCCTCCACGACTGCAGGTGGGTGGAGCGTGCCCTTTTGTACCCGACGGCCCAGGTTTCGGAGTGTCTCCCACCGTAGTGGTCAGTGTTCTCACGGTGTCCAACTCGGGTCAGATGATACACGGGTTACAATGCTGGTTGAATACATGACAATTATCACATCGCTGTGTGTGTGTGTGTGTGTGTGTGTGGGAGCTTGCTGTGCGCCAATGTGTGGCGCCTGCCACCTTTACAACAGTGAGCGCAAAAAAAAAAAAAGCTGCGCTGAGAACGGGCGGTGGTGGTGGCGAACCGGGGCGACGGTGAAATGCACAAGTCCTTGTTTCAGGCGCTGCCGACCCAGGGGGGGACCGGTGGGGGGGGGGCTCTTGAGTTGCGGGGCTGTTTTTACGGGTGGGTGGACTGTAATTGAGTGAGGGACGGGGTGTGGGGGGGGGGGGGGAACGGCGCTGCTTTAAGAGGCGGGGCGAGGAAGGGGGACGGCGCTGCTTTAAGAGGCGGGGCGAGGCAGGGGGCGGGGCGGCGCTGCTTTAAGAGGCGGGGCGGGGGTGAAATGCACAAGTCCTTGTTTCAGGCACTGCCGACCCAGGGGGGGGACCGGTGGGGGGGGGGCTCTTGAGTTGCGGGGCTGTTTTTACGGGTGGGTGGACTGTAATTGAGTGCGGGGCGGGGTGTGGGGGGGGACGGCGCTGCTTTAAGAGGCGGGGCGAGGCAGGGGGACGGCGCTGCTTTAAGAGGCGGGGCGAGGAAGGGGACGGCGCTGCTTTAAGAGGCGGGGCGAGGCAGGGGGCGGGTGTGGCGCTGCTTTACGAGGCGGGGCGAGGCGGCGCTGCTTTAAGAGGCGGGGCGAGGCAGGGGGCGGGGCTGCTTTAAGAGGCGGGGCGAGGCAGGGGGCGGGGCGGGGCGGGGCGGCGCTGCTTTAAGAGGCGGGGCGGGGGTGAAATGCACAAGTCCTTGTTTCAGGCGCTGCCGACCCAGAGGGGGAACCGGGCTCTTGAGTTGCGGGGCTGTTTTTACGGGTGGGTGGACTGTAATTGAGTGCGGGGCGGGGGACGGCGCTGCTTTAAGAGGCGGGGCGAGGCAGGGGGACGGCGCTGCTTTAAGAGGCGGGGCGAGGCAGGGGGCGGGGCGGGGCGAGTGAGCTGACGCTCGGCCCTCAGGGTGCGGCATTGCCGCGGGGACCGGGGACCGAGCCGCTTGTGTGTCCGTGCCGCCCCCCGCCTCCCCCCCCCGGGGCCGGAGATGTGCGAGTCCGGGAGACGGGCGGCGTTGGCCCACGTGCTGCTGATGTACGGCCTGTGCGTGGCCGTGGTGGCCAGCGGCCTGTTGGACGGGGTGAGCACCGAGCTGGGCTACCGGCACTACGCCGAGCGGCCGGTGGCCTGGCTGCCGCGCTTCCTCGCCATGCCCAGCAACTCGCTGGTCAACCTGGGCTACGTGGCGGTCGGGGCCTACTGGCTGCGGAGGAGGAGGCCGGCCGCCGGCGGTGGCGGCGGCGGCGACTGGGGCTACCACAAGGACGTCTTTGCCTGGATGGCGCTGGGCTACGGGCCGGTGCAGTGGGCCCGGGTGGCCTGTCAGAGCCAGCGGACCGCCGCGCTGGACCAGTGGCTCACCCTGCCCATCTTCGCCTGGGTGCCGGTCTGGGCGGCCCAGCTGCCCGGCGGCGGCGGCACCCGGCACCCGGGGGCCCTGATGGCCGCCTCGCTGCTCAGCTACGGCCTGGCGTTGGCTCACCGCCTGGGCTTCGAGCTGGCGCTGGCCGGCCACGTGGCGGCCGCCGTGGCGTGCGGCGTGGCGGCCCAAGCGCGGCTGGGCGACCCGGCCTCCGGCCGCCACCTGACGCTGGGCCTGGCTTCGTGCGCCGGCTTCGTGGCGCTCAAGCTGCTCGACCGGCCGCTCGGCGACTGGGGCCTGCTGCCCGGCCGGCTGTCGGGCCACTTCTGCTCCAAGGTGTGCGACGTGCTGCAGATCCACCACACCTGCCGCTTCCTGGAGCGCCTGGCGCGGCCCACACCCGGCCCGCCACACCGGCCACCGGCATTGATGTAGCGCCGGCCCGCCCGCCCGCGGCCAGCCCGCACGGCCTCAGCACCGCCTCGGCGGCCGCCCAGGGACTGCTTGGCGATTGGAGGAGCCGGACGGCGACCAGCTTCACTGTGATCACACCAGCGGAGTGTCTTGTCTGTTGTTGGAGCGTTAAATATTGGCCTCAGGACCCGGGGAGAACCCCCCCCCCCCCATTGGCCTCAGGACCCGGGGAGAACCCCCCCCCCCACCCCATTGGCCTCAGGACCCCGGAGAGAACCCCTCCCCCACCCCATTGGCCTCAGGACCCCAGGAGAACCCCTTTTCCCCCCCCCACCCCATTGGCCTCAGGACCCAGGGAGAACCCCCCCCCCCATTGGCCTCAGGACCTGGGGAGAACCTCCCCCCACCCCATTGGCCTCAGGACCGGGAGAACCCTCCCCCCCCCCCCACCCCATTGGCCTCAGGACCCGGGGAGAACCACCCCCCCCCCCCACACACTGCTCTTCTTGCAAATGGTGCCCGAGGGATCTTTTACGTTCACGACAGTGCGGCGCTCCCTCAGTACCGCCCCTCCAACAGTGCGGTGCGGCGTTCCCTCAGTACCGCCCCTCCAACAGTGCGGTGCGGCGTTCCCTCAGTACCGCCCCTCCGACAGTGCGGCGTTCCCTCAGTACCGCCCCTCCAACAGTGCGGTGCGGCGTTCCCTCAGTACCGCCCCTCCGACAGTGCGGCGTTCCCTCAGTACCACCCCTCCGACAGTGCGGCGCTCCCTCAGTACCACCCCTCCGACAGTGCGGCGTTCCCTCAGTACCGCCCCTCCGACAGTGCGGCGCTCCCTCAGTACCGCCCCTCCGACAGTGCGGCGCTCCCTCAGTACCGCCCCTCCGACAGTGCGGCGCTCCCACAGTACCGCCCCTCCGACAGTGCGGCACTCCCTCAGTACCGCCTGTCCGACAGGGCGGTGTTCCCTCAGTACTGCACTGGAGTGTCAACCTAGATATTAGGGACAGGCGACCAAAAGCTTGGTCAAAGAGGTCGATTTTAAGGAGCGTCTTAAAGGAGGAGAGAGGCGGAGAGTTTGAGGGAGGGAGTTCCAGAGCTTGGGGACCCCAGCAGCTGAAGGCACGGCCACCGATGGAGCGATAGGAATTGGGGGATGCACAAGAGGGCAGAATTGGAGGAGCGCAGAGATCTCGGAGGAAATGTTTTAAAGAATTTGTATTAAAGAACTTTACATTTACAGCTCATCGTGTCCTTCTATTCCTTTCTCCTCATGTGTTTATCCAGCTTCCCCTTAAATGCATCGATACTATTCACCTCGACCCCTCCCTGTGGCAGCGAGTTCCACATTCTCACCGCTCTCGGGGTAAAGAAGTTTCTCCTGAATTACCCATTGGATTTATTCATGACTGTCTTATAATTATGGCAACCTGTTATGGCCGTGGAGAGACCCGTACCCCGGGGAGAGTCGGTGCCCCGTGGGGAGAGTCGGTGCCCCGTGGGGAGACCCGTACCCCGGGGAGTGTCGGTGCCCTGTGGGGAGACCCGTACTCCGGGGAGTGTCGGTGCCCAGGGAGGGACCCGTACCCCGGGGAGAGTCTGGATGGGAACTGCAGGGGTTGAAGGGTTGTGTCCGTTGCCGATATCTGTTCATTTGAACTGTGCATAACCCAATGGACAAACACTAACTTTTGATAAAGTATTTGTTCTGATTGTTGACTCATCCACGATGTTATCAGCACGGTGTCCCAACACGACTGGCTGATTGCTGTGTCAGGCCTCCCGAATCGGAATGCGTGCGGACCCCTAGCATCGAGGGCGAGGGTTTATATCGGGACGGGACCCACTGCTTCAGGGGCAGAATCGCAAAGTTGCCAGACTCCAATCGGATTCTACCCACTGACAGCATTGTGAAGAGTGGAGCGAAGTCCGGCCTCTCCGGACCGAGTGTAGGGAGCATAGCGGGGGAATTGGTGAGAGGGGGAGAGAGAGGGAGGGACAGACATGCCTTTGTTCCCTCCAGACTCGACTATTCCAACTCACTCCTGGCTGGCCACCCACGTTCTACCCGACGTAAACTAGAGGTGATCCAAAACCCGGCTGCCCCGTGTCCTAACTCGCACCGAGCCCCACTCACCCATCACCCCCTGTGCTCGCTGACCCCGTGTCCTAACTCACACCGAGTCCCACTCACCCATCACCCCCTGTGCTCACTGCCCCGTGTCCTAACTCGCACCCAGTCCCGCTCACCCATCACCCCCTGTGCTCACTGCCCCGTGTCCTAACTCGCACCCAGTCCCGCTCACCCATCACCCCCTGTGCTCACTGCCCCGTGTCCTAACTCGCACCGAGTCCCGCTCAACCATCACCCCCTGTGCTCACTGCCCCGTGTCCTAACTCGCACCGAGTCCCACTCACCCATCACCCCCTGTGCTCACTGCCCCGTGTCCTAACTCGCACCGAGTCCCACTCACCCATCACCCCCTCTGCTCGCTGACCTTCATTGGCTCCCGTTTAAGCAACGCCTCGATTTCACAATTCTCATCCTTGTTTACAAATCCCTCCATGGCCCTCGCCCCCTCCCGATCTCTGTAACCTCCTCCAGCCCCGCAACCCCTCCCCCTTGAGATGTCTGCGCTCCTCTAAATTCTGCCCTCTTGAGCATCCCTGATTATAATCACTCCACCATCGGCGGCCGTGCCTTCTGCTGCCTGGGCCCCGAGCTCTGGAACTCCCTCCCTAAACCTCTCCGCCTCTCTCTCCTCCTTCAAGACGCCCCTTAAAACCGACCTCTGACCCAGCTTTTGGTCACCTGGCCTAATTTCTCCTTCTGCGGTTCAGTGTCAAGTTTTGGTCTTATAACCTTCGTTAAAGGCATCAAGTCTTTGTTGCAGCAGAGAATTCATCTAAAATCGTAAAAAAAAACGTCGACAAGCAGCACAAAGCTCCATCGGAACAGGAGTCGGCCGTTTAGCCCCTCCAGCCTGTACCGCCTTTCACAACTCCTCAGATAACGGAGCAGTCCGTGCCCACATGCAGCAAGACCTGGACAACATTCAGGTTCGGGCTGATAAATGGCAAGTAACATTCGTACTGGCACTCCAGTGCAGTGCTGAGGGAGCGCCGCACTGTCGGAGGGGCGGTACTGAGGGAGCGCTGTACTGCGCTGTCAGAGGAGCGGTACTGAGGGAGCGCCACACTGGCAGAGGGGCAGTACTGAGGGAGCGCCGCACTGCGCTGTCGGAGGGGCGGTACAGAGGGAGCACCGCACTGCGCTGTCGGAGGGGCGGTACTGAGGGAGCGCCACACTGGCAGAGGGGCAGTACTGAGGGAGCGCCGTACTGCGCTGTCAGAGGAGCGGTACTGAGGGAGCGCCACACTGGCAGAGGGGCAGTACTGAGGGAGCGCCGCACTGCGCTGTCGGAGGGGCGGTACTGAGGGAGCGCCGCACTGCGCTGTCGGAGGGGCGGTACTGAGGCAGCATCGCACTGTTGGAGGGGCAGTACCATCTTTCAGATGAGACGTTAAACTGAGGCCCCATCTGCCCTCACGTAAAAGATCCCACGGCCACTATTGGAAGAATAGCAGGGTGAGTTCTCCCCCGTGACCTGGGACCAATATTTATCCCTCGACCAACATCACTAAAACAGACATTCTGGGTCATTTTTCACATCGCTGTTTGTGGGAGCTTGCTGCGTGCGGTTTTTCACGGTCAGAACTCGCTGGTGTCGGCACATAGAACCCAGCCAGTTCAGGGTCAGCTGGCTATTCAACTCAGGGAGGCATCATCACCAAGGCCCAATTGGAGTGCGGCAACCTCATCTGGGATCTTTAGCACAGACCGTCGATTAACCCTTCCAGGTAGGTAGTGGTCAGTGCATTCATCAACAGCAACACGGAGGGCAGACTCAATTCAAATCCCTGTGGGCCCTCCTTCCCCTCCCTATCTCTGTGCTCTCCTCCAGCTCTACAACCCCCCCCCCACCCACCGAGATCTCTGCACTCCTCCAATTCTGGCCTCTTGTGCATCCCTCGATTCCCATCGCTCCTCTATCAGCGGCCGTGCCTTCAGCTGCCTGGGCCCCAAGCTCCCTCCCTAAACCTCTCCGCCTGTCTCTCCTAAAAACCTCCCTCTGTGACCCAGCCAGGGGAATCAAGGGATGTGGGGATCAGGTGGGAAAGTGGAGTTGAAGATCAGCCGTGATCTTATTGTATGGTGGAGCAGGCTCGAGGGGCTGAATGGCCGACTGATGCTCCGAATTCCTACGTTCAAATCCCTTCATAGCCTCAGCCCCCATCCCTATCGATGTCACCCCTCCCTCTCTTTGCCCGTCTGTGTCTGTATCTCCTTCTCTCCCTGTGTTTGTGTGTGTGTGTCCCTCTCTCTCACCAATTCCCCCTCCATGTTCCGTACACTCGGTCCGGAGAGGCCGGACTTTGCTCCACTCTTCACAATGCCGTCAGTGGGTAGAATCCGATTGGAGTCCGGCGAGTTTGCGATTCTGCCCCTGAAGCAGTGGGTCCCGTCTCGGCCTGAGATAAACCCTCGCCCTCGATGTTAGGGGTCCGCACGCGTACCGATTCGGGAGGCGGGGGGGGGCCTGACACAGCGATCAGCCACTCATGTTGGGACACCGTGCTTATAATATCGTGGATTAGTCAACAATCAGAACAAATACTTTATCAAAAGTTAGTGTTTGTCCATTGGGTTATGCACAGTTCAAATGAACAGATATCGGCAACGGACACAACCCTTCAACCCCTGCAGCTCCCATCCAGACTCCCCACGGGGCACCAACTCTCCCCGGGGTACGGGTCTCCCTCCCTGGGTACGGGTCGCCCCACGGGGCACCGACTCTCCCCGGGGTACGTGTCTCCCCACGGCCATAACAGGTTGCCATAATTATAAGACAGTCACGAATAAATCCAATGGGGAATTCAGGAGAAACTTCTTTCCCCAGAGAGCGGTGAGAATGTGGAACTCGCTGCCACAGGGAGGGGTCGAGGTGAACAGTATCGATGCATTTAAGGGGAAGCTGGATAAACACATGAGAAAAGGAATAGAAGGACACGATGAGCTGTAAATGTAAAGTTCTTTAATACAAATTCTTTAAAACATTTCCTCCGAGATCTCTGCGCTCCTCCAATTCTGCCCTCTTGCACATCCCCCAATTCCTATCGCTCCATCGGTGGCCGTGCCTTCAGCTGCTGGGGTCCCCAAGCTCTGGAACTCCCTCCCTCTCTCTCCTCCTTTAAGACGCTCCTTAAAACCGACCTCTTTGACCAAGCTTTTGGTCGCCTGTCCCTAATATCTAGGCTGACACTCCGGTGCAGTACTGAGGGAGCGCCGCACTGTCGGAGAGGCGGTACTGAGGGAGCGCAGCACTGTCGGAGGGGCGGTACTGAGGGAGCGCCGTACTGCGCTGTCGGAGGGGCGGTACTGAGGGAGCCCCGCACTGTCGGAGGGGCGGTACTGAGGGAGCCCCGCACTGTCGGAGGGGCGGTACTGAGGGAGCCCCGCACTGTCGGAGGGGCGGTACTGAGGGAGCCCCGCACTGTCGGAGGGGCGGTACTGAGGGAGCGCCGCACTGTCGGAGGGGCGGTACTGAGGGAGCGCCGCACTGTCGGAGGGGCGGTACTGAGGGAGCGCCGCACTGTCGTGAATGTAAAAGATCCCTCGGGCACCATTTGCAAGAAGAGCAGTGTGTGGCGGGGTTCTCCCCGGGTCCTGAGGCCAATGGGGGGGGGGGGGGTTGTTCTCCCCGGGTCCTGAGGCCAATGGGGTGGGGGGGGGGGGGGGAGGGTTCTCCCGGTCCTGAGGCCAATGGGGTGGGGGGGGTTCTCCCCGGGTCCTGAGGCCAATGGGGTGGGGGGTTCTCCCCGGGTCCTGAGGCCAATGGGGGGGGGGGGTTCTCCCCGGGTCCTGAGGCCAATGGGGTGGGGGGGGTTCTCCCCGGGTCCTGAGGCCAATATTTAACCCTCCAACAACAGACAAGACAAGACACTCCGCTGGTGTGATCACAGTGAGCTGGTCGCCGTGCGGCTCCTCCAATCGCCAAGCAGTCCCTTGGGCGGCCGCCGAGGCGGTGCTGAGGCCGTGCGGGCTGGCCGCGGGCGGGCGGGCCGGCGCTACATCAATGCCGGTGGCCGGTGTGGCGGGCCGGGTGTGGGCCGCGCCAGGCGCTCCAGGAAGCGGCAGGTGTGGTGGATCTGCAGCACGTCGCACACCTTGGAGCAGAAGTGGCCCGACAGCCGGCCGGGCAGCAGGCCCCAGTCGCCGAGCGGCCGGTCGAGCAGCTTGAGCGCCACGAAGCCGGCGCACGAAGCCAGGCCCAGCGTCAGGTGGCGGCCGGAGGCCGGGTCGCCCAGCCGCGCTTGGGCCGCCACGCCGCACGCCACGGCGGCCGCCACGTGGCCGGCCAGCGCCAGCTCGAAGCCCAGGCGGTGAGCCAACGCCAGGCCGTAGCTGAGCAGCGAGGCGGCCATCAGGGCCCCCGGGTGCCGGGTGCCGCCGCCGCCGGGCAGCTGGGCCGCCCAGACCGGCACCCAGGCGAAGATGGGCAGGGTGAGCCACTGGTCCAGCGCGGCGGTCCGCTGGCTCTGACAGGCCACCCGGGCCCACTGCACCGGCCCGTAGCCCAGCGCCATCCAGGCAAAGACGTCCTTGTGGTAGCCCCAGTCGCCGCCGCCACCGCCGCCGGCGGCCGGCCTCCTCCTCCGCAGCCAGTAGGCCCCGACCGCCACGTAGCCCAGGTTGACCAGCGAGTTGCTGGGCATGGCGAGGAAGCGCGGCAGCCAGGCCACCGGCCGCTCGGCGTAGTGCCGGTAGCCCAGCTCGGTGCTCACCCCGTCCAACAGGCCGCTGGCCACCACGGCCACGCACAGGCCGTACATCAGCAGCACGTGGGCCAACGCCGCCCGTCTCCCGGACTCGCACATCTCCGGCCCGGGGGGGGGCGGCGGGGGGCGGCACGGGCACACAAGCGGCTCGGTCCCCGGTCCCCGCGGCAATGCCGCACCCTGAGGGCCGAGCGTCAGCTCACTCGCCCCCGCCCCCGCCCCGCCTCTTAAAGCAGCGCCGCCCCGCCTCTTAAAGCAGCCCCGCCCCCTGCCTCGCCCCGCCTCTTAAAGCAGCCCCGCCTCCCGCCTCGCCCCGCCTCTTAAAGCAGCCCCGCCTCCCGCCTCGCCCCGCCTCTTAAAGCAGCGCCGCCCCGCCCCTTGCCTCGCCCCGCCTCTTAAAGCAGCGCCGTCCCCTTCCTCGCCCCGCCTCTTAAAGCAGCCCCGCCCCCTGCCTCGCCCCGCCTCTTAAAGCAGCCCCGCCTCCCGCCTCGCCCCGCCTCTTAAAGCAGCCCCGCCTCCCGCCTCGCCCCGCCTCTTAAAGCAGCGCCGCCCCGCCCCTTGCCTCGCCCCGCCTCTTAAAGCAGCGCCGTCCCCTTCCTCGCCCCGCCTCTTAAAGCAGCGCCGTCCCCGCCCCCTGCCTCGCCCCGCCTCTTAAAGCAGCGCCGTCCCCTTCCTCGCCCCGCCTCTTAAAGCAGCGCCGTCCCCACCCGCACTCAATTACAGTCCACCCACCTGTAAAAACAGCCCCGCAACTCAAGAGCCCCGCCCCCGGTCCCCCCTCTGGGTCGGCAGCGCCTGAAACAAGGACTTGTGCATTTCACCCCTGCCTCGCCCCGCCTCCTAAAGCAGCGCCGTCCCCTTCCTCGCCCCGCCTCTTAAAGCAGCGCCGTCCCCACCCGCACTCAATTACAGTCCACCCACCTGTAAAAACAGCCCCGCAACTCAAGAGCCCCCCCCCCCCCGGTCCCCCCTCTGGGTCGGCAGCGCCTGAAACAAGGACTTATGCATTTCACCGTCGCCCCGGTTCGCCACCACCACCGCCCGTGCTCAGCGCAGCTTTTTTTTTTCCGCGCTCACTGTTGTAAAGGTGGCAGGCGCCACACATTGGCGCACAGCAAGCTCCCACACACACACACACACACAGCGATGTGATAATTGTCATGTATTCAACCAGCATTGTAACCCGTGTATCATCTGACCCGAGTTGGACACCGTGAGAACACTGACCACTACGGTGGGAGACACTCCGAAACCTGGGCCGTCGGGTACAGAAGGGCACGCTCCACCCACCTGCAGTCGTTGAGGCCAATTCACTAAATATATTCAAAAAGGGAGTTAGATGTCGTCCTTACTGCGAGGGGGATCAAGGGGTGTGGCGAGAAAGCAGGAATGGGGTACTGAAGTTGCATGTTCAGCCATGAACTCATTGAATGGCGGTGCAGGCTAGAAGGGCCGAATGGCCGACTCCTGCACCTATTTTTCAGAATGTCCTGCACCCGCTCCGAGACATCCTTGACCCTTGCACCAGGGAGGCAACATACCATCCTGGAGTCTCGGTTGCGGCCGCAGAAACGCCTATCTATTCCCCTCACAATTGAATCCCCTATCACTATCGCTCTCCCACTCTTTTTCCTGCCCTCCTGTGCAACAGAGCCAGCCACGGTGCCATGAACTTGGCTTCTGCTGCCCTCCCCTGATGAGTCATCCCCCTCAACAGTACCCAAAGCGGTGTATCTGTTTTGCAGGGGGATGACCACAGGGGACCCCTGCACTACCTTCCTTGCACTACTCTTCCTGCTGGTCTTCCATTCCCTATCTGGCTGTGGATCCTTCTCCTGCGGTAAGACCAACTCACTACACGTGCTACTCACGTCATTCTCAGCATCGTGGATGCTCCAGAGTGAATCCACCCTCGGCTCCAATTCCGCAACGCGGTCCGTCAGGAGCTGGAGGCGGATACACTTCCCGCACACGTAGTCGTCAGGGACACCGGAAGTGTCCCTGAGTTCCCACATGGTACAGGAGGAGCATATCACGTGACCGAGCTCCCCTGCCTTGACTTAACCCTTAGATACACTTAAATTGGCAACAACAACGTTAAAAGTTACTGACTGATATAAAAAAGAAAGAAAAAGAAAAGCTACTCACCAATCACCAGCCAATCACTTACCCCCTTGGCTGTGATGTCACCTTTTGATTTCTTTCTCCTTTTTTGCCTTCTCTCCCAGCTGGAGCTGTACAAGCCCCGTCGCTCTTCCCGGACTGCCCGACTGCTGAGCCTTTATAGGCCGCTGCCTCTCGCAGACTCCCGCCTCTCTCGACGCTCCTCGACGAAAAGTTGTGGGCGTCCAAGGCCAGGAGGCCAAAATTATCGCCGATTGACGCACAGCTACGGACTTACACAAAGCAGATCATTCCGGTGCTAGGCAGCACCACGGTAGTCGTGACCCACAAAGATTCGGAGAACAGGTTGCCATTCTGGATTGTCCCAGGGGACGGTCCCGCACTACTGGGGAGGAGTTGGCTTGCTGTCATGAACTGGAAATGGGGCGATGTCAATGCAATCTCCTCTGTGGAGCGAGTATCATGCTCACAGATCCTGGACACATTTGACTCATTATTTCAACCCGGCATCGGCACTTTCATAAGGGCCAAGGTAGTGATTCACATAAACCCGGTCGCCAGGCCAGTACACCACAAGGCCAGAGCGGTGCCGTACGTGATGCGGGAAAAGATAGAAGGCGAATTGGACCGCCTGCTGAGGGAAGGCATCATCTCGCCAGTCGAATTCAGTGACTGGGCGAGCCCGATTGTGCCGGTGCTCAAGGCGGATGGGTCGGTCAGGATATGTGGCGATTACAAGGCCACCATCAATCGGGTGTCACTCCAAGACCAGTACCCGCTACCGAGAGCGGAGGACCTCTTTGCGACGCTATCCGGTGGCAAACTTTTTTCAAAATTGGACCTGACCTCAGCTTACATGACCCAGGAGCTGGCGAGTGAGTCGAAGAAGCTGACCGCCATCACGACACACAAGGGGTTTTTTGAGTACAACAGATGTCCGTTCGGGATTCGCTCGGCCGCCGCGATCTTCCAGCGAAATATGGAAAGCCTCCTCAAGTCGATTCCAGGGACGGTGGTTTTTCAGGACGACATCCTCATCACGGGTCACGATACTGAAGAACACCTCCACAACCTGGAGGAGGTGCTACGCAGACTGGACCGGATAGGGCTGCGACTAAAAAAGGCGAAGTGCATCTTCCTAGCTCCAGAGGTACAATTCCTGGGGATGAGGGTAGCAGCAGACGGGATCAGACCTACTGCGTCCAAGACGGAAGCGATCCAGAGAGCACCCAGACCCTGTAACACGACGGAGCTGCGTTCGTTCCTGGGGCTCCTGAACTATTTTGGTAACTTTCTTCCCAAATTGAGCACGCTGCTAGAGCCGCTACATGTGCTCCTACGCAAAGGTGGCGATTGGGTCTGGGGGGACAGCCAGGAAAGGGCTTTTGATAGAGCAAGCAATTTGTTATGTTCCAACACTCTGTTAACACTATACGACTCATGTAGGAAACTTGTGTTAATGTGCGATGTGTCATCCTATGGTGTCGGGTGTGTGTTGCAGCATGTCAATGTCAAGGGTCAGTTACAGCCGGTAGCTTATGCCTCCAGGAATCTGTCCCAGGCAGAAAGGGGATCCGGGATGGTAGAAAAGGAGGCGCTCGCATGTGTATATGCGGTAAAGAAACTGCACCAGTACCTGTTTGGCAGGAAATTTGAGCTGGAGACAGATCACAAACCCCTAACGTCCCTTTTGGCCGACAACAAGGCCATAAATACAAATGCATTGACCCGTACCCCGGGGAGAGTCGGTGCCCCGTGGGGAGACCTGTATCCCGGGGAGAGTCGGTGCCCCGTGGGGAGACCCGTACCCCGGGGAGAGTCGGTGCCCCGTGGGGAGAC
This sequence comes from Pristiophorus japonicus, assembly GCF_044704955.1. Lineage (NCBI taxonomy): Eukaryota > Metazoa > Chordata > Chondrichthyes > Pristiophoridae > Pristiophorus > Pristiophorus japonicus. Next base: position 4,486,531 of record NC_092008.1, on the reverse strand, counting down.
CTGTATCCCGGGGAGAGTCGGTGCCCCGTGGGGAGACCCGTACCCCGGGGAGAGTCGGTGCCCCATGGGGAGACCCGTACCCCGGGGAGAGTCGGTGACCCATGGGGAGACCCGTACCCCGGGGAGAGTCGGTGCCCCGTGGGGAGACCCGTACCCCGGGGAGAGTCGGTGCCCCGTGGGGAGACCCTTACCCCGGGGAGAGTCGGTGCCCCGTGGGGAGACCTGTACCCCGGGGAGAGTCGGTGACCCGTGGGGAGACCCTTACCCCGGGGAGAGTCGGTGCCCCGTGGGGAGACCCTTACCCCGGGGAGAGTCGGTGCCCCGTGGGGAGACCCGTACCCCGGGGAGAGTCGATACCCCGTGGGGAGACCCGTACCCCGGGGAGAGTCGGTGCCCCGTGGGGAGACCCGTACCCCGGGGAGACTCGGTGCCCCGTGGGGAGACCCGTACCCCGGGGAGAGTCGGTGCCCAGGGAGGGAGACGCGTACCCCGGGGAGACTCGGTGCCCCGTGGGGAGACCCTTACCCCGGGGAGAGTCGGTGACCCATGGGGAGACCCGTACCCCGGGGAGAGTCGGTGCCCCGTGGGGAGACCCGTACCCCGGGGAGAGTCGGTGCCCCGTGGGGAGACCCGTACCCCGGGGAGAGTCGGTGACCCATGGGGAGACCCGTACCCCGGGGAGAGTCGGTGCACCGTGGGGAGACCCGTACCCCGGGGAGAGTCGATACCCAGGGAGGGAGACCCGTACCCCGGGGAGAGTCGATACCCAGGGAGGGAGACCCGTACCCCGGGGAGAGTCGGTGCCCCGTGAGGAGACCCGTACCCCGGGGAGAGTCGGTGCCCCGTGGGGAGACCTGTATCCCGGGGAGAGTCGGTGACCCATGGGGAGACCTGTACCCCGGGGAGAGTCGGTGCCCCGTGGGGAGACCCGTACCCCGGGGAGAGTCGGTGCCCCGTGGGGAGACCCGTACCCCGGGGAGAGTCGGTGCCCCGTGGGGAGACCCGTACCCCGGGGAGAGTCGGTGCCCCGTGGGGAGACCCGTACCCCGGGGAGAGTCGGTGCCCCGTGGGGAGACCTGTATCCCGGGGAGAGTCGGTGCCCCGTGGGGAGACCCGTACCCCGGGGAGAGTCGGTGCCCCGTGGGGAGACCTGTATCCCGGGGAGAGTCGGTGACCCATGGGGAGACCTGTACCCCGGGGAGAGTCGGTGCCCCGTGGGGAGACCCGTACCCCGGGGAGAGTCGGTGCCCCGTGGGGAGACCCGTACCCCGGGGAGAGTCGGTGCCCCGTGGGGAGACCCGTACCCCGGGGAGAGTCGGTGCCCCGTGGGGAGACCCGTACCCCGGGGAGAGTCGGTGCCCCGTGGGGAGACCCGTAACCCGGGGAGAGTCGGTGCCCAGGGAGGGAGACGCGTACCCCGGGGAGACTCGGTGCCCCGTGGGGAGACCCTTACCCCGGCGAGAGTCGGTGACCCATGGGGAGACCCGTACCCCAGGGAGAGTCGGTGACCCATGGGGAGACCCGTACCCCGGGGAGAGTCTGGATGGGAGCTGCAGGGGTTGAAGGGTTGTGTCCGTTGGCGATATCTGTTCATTTGAACTGTGCATAACCCAATGGACAAACACTAACTTTTGATAAAGTATTTGTTCTGATTGTTGACTAATCCACGATGTTATTATCAGCACGGTGTCCCAACACGACTGGCTGATTGCTGTGTCAGGCCTCCCGAATCGGTTCGCGTGCAGACCCCTAGCATCGAGGGCAAGGGTTTATCTCAGGCCGGGACGGGACCCACTGCTTCAGGGGCAGAATCGCAAAGTCGCCGGACTCCAATCGGATTCTACCCACTGACGGCATTGTGAAGAGCGGAGCGAAGTCCGGCCTCTCCGGACCAAATGTACGGAGCATGGAGGGGGAATTGGTGAGAGGGGAAGAGAGAGAGAGAGAGACAGACAGAGAGAGAGAGGGAGAGAGGGGGAGAGAGACAGAGAGAGAGAGAGAGAGAGGGACAGAGAGAGAGAGGGACAGCGAGAGAGACAGAGACAGAGAGAGAGAGAGAGAGGGAGAGAGAGAGAGGGAGGGAGGGACAGAGAGAGGGAGAGAGAGGGACAGAGAGAGAGAGAGAGACAGAGAGAGAGAGGGACACAGAGAGAGCGAGGGACAGAGAGAGAGAGAGGGACAGAGAGAGAGAGAGGGACAGAGAGAGAGAGAGAGGGACAGAGAGAGAGAGGGACAGCGAGAGAGAGAGAGGGACAGAGAGGGACAGAGAGAGAGAGGGACAGAGAGAGAGAGGGAGAGGGAGGGACAGAGAGAGAGAGAGGGACAGAGAGAGAGAGGGACAGTTGGTGAGAGGGGAGCGGCCTATAAAAGGCCCAGCGGGAGATCGAGAGCAGTGTCGGAGCGGCCTATAAAGGCGTACTTGTGCAGCTACAGCGGGAGAGAAAGCAAAAGAGAATTAGAAAGGAATCAAAAGGTGACGTCACTGCCAATGGGGTAAGTGATTGGCTGGTGATTGGTGAGTAGCTTTTCTTTTTGTTTTTTATATCAGTAAGTGAGCTGTAACATTGTTATTACCAATTTAAGTGTATCTAAGGGTTAAGTCATGGCAGGAGAGATCGGTCACGTGTTATGCTCCTCCTGTACCATGTGGGAACTCAGGGACACTTCTAGTGTCCCTGACGACTACATGTGTGAGAAGTGTATCCGCCTCGAGCTCCTGATGGTCCGCGTTGCGGAATTGGAGCTGAGGGTGGATTCACTCTGGAGCATCCACGATGCTGAGAATGACGTGAGTAGCACGTGTAGCGAGTTGGTCTTACCGCAGGAGAAGGGTCCACAGCCAGATAGGGAATGGAAGACCAGCAGGAAGAGTAGTGCAAGGAAGGTAGTGCAGGGGTCCCCTGTGGTCATCCCCCTGCAAAACAGATACACTGCTTTGAGTACTGTTGGGGGGGATGACTCATTAGGGGAGGGCAGCAGCAGCCAAGTTCATGGCACCATAGGTGGCTCTGCTACACAGGAGGGCAGGAAAAAGAGTGGGAGAGCGATAGTGATAGGGGATTCAATTGTAAGGGGAATAGATAGGCGTTTCTGCGGCCGCAATCGAGACTCCAGGATGGTATGTTGCCTCCCTGGTGCAAGGGTCAAGGATGTCTCGGAGCGGGTGCAGGACATTCTGAAAAGGGAAGGAGAACAGCCAGTTGTCGTGGTGCACATTGGTACCAACGATATAGGTAAAAAAAGGGATGAGGTCCTGCAAAACGAATTTAAGGAGCTAGGAGCTAAATTAAAAAGTAGGACCTCAAAAGTAGTAATCTCGGGATTGCTACCAGTGCCACGTGCTAGTCAGAGTAGGAATCGCAGGATAGCGCAGATGAATACGTGGCTTGAGCAGTGGTGCAGCAGGGAGGGATTCAAATTCCTGGGGCATTGGAACCGGTTCTGGGGGAGGTGGGACCAGTACAAACCGGACGGTCTGCACCTGGGCAGGACCGGAACCAATGTCCTAGGGGGAGTGTTTGCTAGTGCTGTTGGGGAGGAGTTAAACTATTATGGCAGGGGGATGGGAACCTATGCAGGGAGACAGAGGGAGACAAAAAGGAGGCAAAAGCAAAAGACAGAAAGGAGATGAGGAAAAGTGGAGGGCAGAGAAACACAAGGCAAAGAACAAAAAGGGCCACTGTACAGCAAAATTCAAAAAGGACAAAGGGTGTTAAAAAAACAAGCCTAAAGGCTTTGTGTCTTAATGCAAGGAGTATCCGCAATAAAGTGGATGAATTAACTGTGCAAATAGATGTTAACAAATATGATGTGATTGGGATTACGGAGACGTGGCTCCAGGATGATCAGGGCTGGGAACTCAACATCCAGGGGTATTCAACATTCAGGAAGGACAGAATAAAAGAAAAAGGAGGTGGGGTAGCATTGCTGGTTAAAGAGGAGATTAATGCAATAGTTAGGAAAGACATTAGCTTGGATGATGTGGAATCTATATGGGTAGAGCTGCAGAACACCAAAGGGCAAAAAACATTAGTGGGAGTTGTGTACAGACCTCCAAACAGTAGTAGTGATGTTGGGGAGGGCATCAAACAGGAAATTAGGGGTGCATGCAATAAAGGTGCAGCAGTTATAATGGGTGACTTTAATATGCACAGATTGGGCTAGCCAAACTGGAAGCAATACGGTGGAGGAGGATTTCCTGGAGTGCATAAGGGATGGTTTTCTAGACCAATATGTCGAGGAACCAACTAGGGGGGAGGCCATCTTAGACTGGGTGTTGTGTAATGAGAGAGGACTAATTAGCAATCTCATTGTGCGAGGCCCCTTGGGGAAGAGTGACCATAATATGGTGGAATTCTGCATTAGGATGGAGAATGATACAGTTAATTCAGAGACCATGGTCCAGAACTTAAAGAAGGATAACTTTGAAGGTATGAGGCGTGAACTGGCTAGGATAGATTGGCGAATGATACTGAAGGGGTTGACTGTGGATGGGCAATGGCAGACATTTAGAGACCGCATGGATGAATTACAACAATTGTACATTTCTGTCTGGCGTAAAAATAAAAAAGGGAAGGTGGCTCAACCGTGGCTATCAAGGGAAATCAGGGATAGTATTAAAGCCAAGGAAGTGGCATACAAATTGGCCAGAAATAGCAGCGATCCTGGGGACTGGGAGAAATTTAGAACTCAGCAGAGGAGGACAAAGGGTTTAATTAGGGCAGGGAAAATGGAGTACGATAAGAAGCTTGCAGGGAATATTAAGGCGGATTGCAAAAGTTTCTATAGGTATGTAAAGAGAAAAAGGTTAGTAAAGACAAACGTAGGTCCCCTGCAGTCAGAATCAGGGGAAGTCATAACGGGAAACAAAGAAATGGCAGACCAATTGAACAAGTACTTTGGTTCAGTATTCACTAAGGAGGACACAAACAACCTTCCGGATATAAAAGGGGTCAGAGGGTCTAGTAAGGAGGAGGAACTGAGGGAAATCTTTATTAGTCGGGAAATTGTGTTGGGGAAATTGATGGGATTGAAGGCCGATAAATCCCCAGGGCCTGATGGACTGCATCCCAGAGTACTTAAGGAGGTGGCCTCGAAAATAGCAGATGCATTGACAGTCATTTTCCAACATTCCATTGACTCTGGATCAGTTCCTATCGAGTGGAGGGTAGCCAATGTAACCCCACTTTTTAAAAAAGGAGGGAGAGAGAAAACAGGGAATTATAGACCAGTCAACCTGACCTCAGTAGTGGGTAAAATGATGGAATCAATTATTAAGGATGTCATAGCAGCGCATTTGGAAAATGGTGACATGATAGGTCCAAGTCAGCATGGATTTGTGAAAGGGAAATCATGCTTGACAAATCTGCTGGAATTTTTTGAGGATGTTTCCAGTAAAGTGGACAAAGGAGAACCAGTTGATGTGGTATATTTGGACTTTCAGAAGGCTTTCGACAAGGTCCCACACAAGAGATTAATGTGCAAAGTTAAAGCACATGGGATTGGGGGTAGTGTGCTGACATGGATTGAGAACTGGTTGTCAGACAGGAAGCAAAGAGTAGGAGTAAATGGGTACTTTTCAGAATGGCAGGCAGTGACTAGTGGGGTACCGCAAGGTTCTGTGCTGGGGCCCCAGCTGTTTACATTGTACATTGATGATTTAGACGAGGGGATTAAATGTAGTATCTCCAAATTTGCGGATGACACCAAGTTGGGTGGCAGTGTGAGCTGCGAGGAGGATGCTATGAGGCTGCAGAGTGACTTGGATAGGTTAGGTGAGTGGGCAAATGCATGGCAGATGAAGTATAATGTGGATAAATGTGAGGTTATCCACTTTGGTGGTAAAAACAGAGAGACAGACTATTATCTGAATGGTGACAGATTAGGAAAAGGGAAGGTGCAACGAGACCTAGGTGTCATGGTACATCAGTCATTGAAGGTTGGCATGCAGGTACAGCAGGCGGTTAAGAAAGCAAATGGCATGTTGGCCTTCATAGCGAGGGGATTTGAGTACAGGGGCAGGGAGGTGTTGCTACAGTTGTACAGGGCCTTGGTGAGGCCACACCTGGAGTATTGTGTACAGTTTTGGTCTCCTAACTTGAGGAAGGACATTCTTGCTATTGAGGGAGTGCAGCGAAGGTTCACCAGACTGATTCCCGGGATGGTGGGACTGACCTATCAAGAAAGACTGGATCAACTGGGCTTGTATTCACTGGAGTTCAGAAGAATGAGAGGGGACCTCATAGAAACGTTTAAAATTCTGACGGGTTTAGACAGGTTCGATGCAGGAAGAATGTTCCCAATGTTGGGGAAGTCCAGAACCAGGGGTCACAGTCTAAGGATAAGGGGTAAGCCATTTAGGACCGAGATGAGGAGAAACTTCTTCACCCAGAGAGTGGTGAACCTGTGGAATTCTCTACCACAGAAAGTAGTTGAGGCCAATTCACTAAATATATTCAAAAGGGAGTTAGATGAAGTCCTTACTACTAGGGGGATCAAGGGGTATGGCGAGAAAGCAGGAAGGGGGTACTGAAGTTTCATGTTCAGCCATGAACTCATTGAATAGCGGTGCAGGCTCGAAGGGCTGAATGGCCTGCTCCTGCACCTATTTTCTATGTTTCTATGACAGAGAGAGAGAGGCAGAGAGAGACACACAAACACAGGGAGAGAAGGAGAGACAGACACAGACGGGCAAAGAGAGGGAGGGGTGACATCGATAGGGATGGGGGCTGAGGCCATGGAGGGATTTGAACGTAGGAATTAGGAGCATCAGTCGGCCATTCAGCCCCTCGAGCCTGCTCCACCATACAATAAGATCACGGCTGATCTTCAACTCCACTTTCCCACCTGATCCCCACATCCCTTGATGCCCCTGGCTGGGTCACAGAGGGAGGTTTTTAGGAGAGACAGGCGGAGAGGTTTAGGGAGGCAGCTTGGGGCCCAGGCAGCTGAAGGCACGGCCGCTGATAGAGGAGCGATGGGAATCGAGGGATGCACAAGAGGCCAGAATTGGAGGAGTGCAGAGATCTCGGTGGGTGGGCGGTGGTTGTAGAGCTGGAGGAGGGCACAGAGATAGGGAGGGGAAGGAGGGCCACTGAGGGATTTGAATTGAGTCTGCCCTCCGTGTTGCTGTTGATGAATGCACTGACCACTACCTACCTGGAAGGGTTAATCGACGGTCTGTGCTAAAGATCCCAGATGAGGTAGCCGCACTCCAATTGGGCCTTGGCGATGATGCCTCCCCGAGTTGAATAGCCGACTGACCCTGAACTGGCTGGGTTCCATGTGCCTGCACCAGCGAGTTCTGACCGTGGAAAACCGCGCACAGCAAGCTCCCACAAACAGCGATGTGATAAATGACAGAGACCGTCTGTTTTAGTGATGTTGGTCGAGGGATAAATATTGGTCCCAGGACACCGGGGAGAACTCCCCCTGCTCTTCTTCCAATAGTGGCCCCGGGATCTTTTACATCCTCCCGAGAGGGCAGACGGGGCCTCGGTTTAATGTCTCATCTGAAAGACGGTACTGCCCCTTCGACAGTGCGCGCTCCCTCAGTACCGCCCCTCCGACAGTGCGGCGCTCCCTCAGTACCGCCCCTCCGACAGTGCGCGCTCCCTCAGTACCGCCCCTCCGACAGTGCGCACTCCCTCAGTACCGCCCCTCCGACAGTGCGGCGCTCCCTCAATACCGCCCCTCTGTCAGTGCTGCGTTCCCTCAGTACCGCCCCTCCGACAGTGCGGCACTCCCTCAGTACTGCCCCTCCGACAGTGCGGCACTCTCTCAATACCGCCCCTCTGACAGTGCGGCGCTCCCTCAATACCGCCCCTCCGTCAGTGCAGCGCTCCCTCAGTACTGACCCCTCTGAGAGTGCTGCGTTCCCTCAGTACTGCCCCTCCGACATTGCAACACTTCAGGTGGTATTTGACACATATCCGCAGCATAATTAAGACCGCCTAGTTTCACCTCTGTAACATCGCCCGTCTCCGCCCTTGCCTCAGCTCATCCGCTGCTGAAGCCCTCATCCATGCCTTTGTTACCTCCAGACTCGACTATTCCAACTCACTCCTGGCTGGCCACCCACGTTCTACCCGACGTAAACTAGAGGTGATCCAAAACCCGGCTGCCCCGTGTCCTCACTCGCACCGAGTCCCGCTCACCCATCACCCCCTGTGCTCGCTGCCCCGTGTCCTAACTCGCACCGAGTCCCACTCACCCATCACCCCCTGTGCTCACTGCCCCGTGTCCTAACTCGCACCGAGTCCCGCTCACCCATCACCCCCTGTGCTCACTGCCCCGTGTCCTAACTCGCACCGAGTCCCGCTCACCCATCACCCCCTGTGCTCACTGACCCGTGTCCTAACTCGCACCGAGTCCCACTCACCCATCACCCACTGTGCTCGCTGCCCCCGTGTCCTAACTCGCACCCAGTCCCGCTCACCCATCACTCCCTGTGCTCGCTGCCCCGTGTCCTAACTCGCACCGAGTCCCACTCACCCATCACCCCCTGTGCTCGCTGACCCCGTGTCCTAACTCACACCGAGTCCCACTCACCCATCACCCCCTGTGCTCACTGCCCCGTGTCCTCACTCGCACCGAGTCCCACTCACCCATCACCCCCTGTGCTCACTGCCCCGTGTCCTCACTCGCACAGAGTCCCGCTCACCCATCACCCCCTGTGCTCACTGCCTCATGTCCTAACTCACACCGAGTCCCACTCACCCATCACCCCCTGTGCTCGCTGCCACGTGTCCAAACTCTCACCGAGTCCCACTCACCCATCACCCCCTGTGCTCACTGCCCCGTGTCCAAACTCTCACCGAGTCCCGCTCGCTGACCTTCATTGGCTCCCGTTTAAGCAACGCCTCGATTTCACAATTCTCATCTTTGTTTACAAATCCCTCCATGGCCCTCGCCCCGCCCCATCTCTGTAACCTCCTCCAGCCCCACAACCCCTCCTCCTCGAGATGTCTGCGCTCCTCTAAATTCTGCCCTCTTGAGCATCCCTGATTATAATCACTCCACCATCGGCGGCCGTGCCTTCTGCTGCCTGGGCCCCGAGCTCTGGAACTCCCTCCCTAAACCTCTCCGCCTCTCTCTCCTCCTTCAAGACGCCCCTTAAAACCGACCTCTGTGACCCAGCTTTTGGTCACCTGGCCTAATTTCTCCTTCTGCGGTTCAGTGTCAAGTTTTTGGTCTTATAACACACCTCTGAAGCGCCTTGCGATGTTTCACTTCGTTAAAGGCATCAAGTCTTTGTTGCAGCAGAAAATTCATCTAAAATCGTAAAATAAAACGTCGACAAGCAGCACAAAGCTCCATCGGAACAGGAGTCGGCCGTTTAGCCCCTCCAGCCTGTACCGCCTTTCGCAACTCCTCAGATAACGGAGCAGTCCGTGCCCACATGCAGCAAGACCTGGACAACATTCAGGTTCGGGCTGATAAGCGGCAAGTAACATTCGCACCACACAAGTGCCAGGCAATGACTGTCTCCAACAAGCGAGAGTCTAACCACCGCCCGATGACGTTACATGGCATTCCCATCGCCAAATCCCCCGCCATCAACATCCTGGGGGTCACCATAGACCAGAAACTTCACTGGACCAGACACATAAATACTGTGGCCACAAGAGCGGGTCAGAGGCTGGGTATTCTGCGGCCAGTGACTCACCTCCTGAACTCCCCAAAGCCTCTCCACCATCGACAACCCACAGGTCAGGAGTGTGATGGAACACTCCCCACTTGCCTGGATGAGTTGCAGCTCCAACAACACTCGAGACGCTCGACACCATCCGGGACAAAGCAGCCCCGCTCGATGGGCCACGCTCCCCACCGCCTCCAACACTCACTCCCTCCACCACCGGCGCACCGTGGCTGCAGTGTGCACCGTCCACAAGATGCACCGCGGCAACTGGCCAAGGCTTCTTCGGCAGCACCTCCCGAACCCGCGGCCTCTACCCGCCTAGAAGGTCAAGGGCAGCAGGTCCATGGGAACACCACCCCCTCCACGTTCCCCTCCCAGTCACACACACCATCCCTCGACTTGGAAATATATCGGCCGTTCCTCCATCGTCGCTGGGTCCCAATCCTGGAACTCCCTCCCTAACAGCACTGTGGGAGCACCTTCACCACACGGACTGCAGCGGTTCAAGAAGGAGGCTCACCCCCACCTTCTCAAGGGGCAATTAGGGACGGGCAATAAATGCCGGCCTTGCCAGCGATGCCCACATCCCAGGAATGACTATAGAAACGCAGGGCTCTGATCACAGGCGAGCCAAGCCATTCCCAGGCTGGTACCACTGGCAAGCACCAGTTCTCACTCAGCATTGTGCAACCGCCCAACTTCTTCGTGAGAAAGAACGATTTGTATTTCTATAGCGCCTTTCACCACCACCGGACGTCTCAAAGTGCCTCGCCGCCAATGAAGTACTTTTTCAAAGTGTGCTCACTGCTGTAATGTGGGAACCACGGCAGCCAAATTGCGCACAGCAAGCTCCCACAAACAGCAACGTGATAATGACCAGGTTGTGGGTTCAAGTCCCACTGCACGGACTTGAGCTCTAAAAATCTAGGCTGGCACTCCAGTGCAGTGCTGAGGGAGCGCCGCACTGTCGGAGAGGCGGTACTGAGGGAGCGCCGTACTGTCGGAGGGGCGGTGCTGAGGGAGCGCCGCACTGTCGGAGGGGCAGTGCTGAGGGAGCGCCGCACTGTGCTGTCGGAGGGGCGGAACTGAGGGAGCGCCGCACTGTCGGAGGGGCCGTACTGAGGGAGCGCCGCACTGTCGGAGGGGCGGTACTGAGGGAGCGCCGCACTGTCGGAGGGGCGGTACTGAGGGAGCGCCGCACTGTCGGAGGGGCAGTACTGAGGGAGCGCCGCACTGTCGGAGGGGCAGTGCTGAGGGAGCGCCGCACTGTGCTGTCGGAGGGGCGGAACTGAGGGAGCGCCGCACTGTCGGAGGGGCGGTACTGAGGGAGCGCCGCACTGTCGGAGGGGCGGTACTGAGGGAGCGCCGCACTGTCGGAGGGGCAGTACTGAGGGAGCGCCGCACTGTCGGAGGGGCGGTACTGAGGGAGCGCCGCACTGTCGGAGGGGCGGTGCCGAGGGAGCGCCGCACTGTCGGAGGGGCAGTGCTGAGGAAGCGCCGCACTGTCGGAGGGGCGGTACTGTGGGAGCGGCGCACTGTCGGAGGGGCGGTACTGAGGGAGCGCCGCACTGTCGGAGGGGCGGTACTGAGGGAGCGCCGTACTGTGCTGTCGGAGGGGCGGTGCTGAGGGAGCGCCGCACTGTCGGAGGGGCGGTGCTGAGGGAGCGCCGCACTGTCGGAGGGGTGGTACTGAGGGAGCGCCGCACTGTCGGAGGGGCGGTACTGTGGGAGCGCCGCACTGTCGGAGGGGCGGTACTGAGGGAGCGCCGCACTGTCGGAGGGGCGGTACTGAGGGAGCGCCGTACTGTGCTGTCGGAGGGGCGGTGCTGAGGGAGCGCCGCACTGTCGGAGGGGCGGTACTGAGGGAGCCCCGCACTGTCGGAGGGGCAGTACTGAGGGAGCGCCGCACTGTCGGAGGGGCGGTACTGAGGGAGCGCTGCACTGTCGGAGGGGCGGTACTGAGGGAGCGCCGCACTGTCGGAGGGGCGGTACTGAGGGAGCGCCGCACTGTCGGAGGGGCGGTACTGAGGGAGCGCCGCACTGTCGGAGAGGCCGTCTTTTGGATGAGACGTTAAATCGAGGCGCCATCTGTCCTTTCAGGTGGATGTAAAAGATCCCGGGGCCACTATTGGAAGAAGAGCAGGGGGAGCTCTCCCCGGTGTCCTGGGGCCAATATTTATCCCTCAACCAACATCACTGAAACAGACGATCCGGGTCATTATTACATCGCTGTGTGTGGGAGCTTGCTGTGCGCAAATTGGCGTTTCCCACATTACAACAGTGACTAAAGTTGAAAAAAGTGCCTCATTGGCTGTGAGGTGCTTTGGAGCATCCTGTGGTCCTGAAAGGCGCTGTAGAAATATGTTGAAATGAAAGTATTTATTTTCTTTCAAAACTTCTGTTGCACTTCAAAGCAATAAAGGTTCACCAGATTGACCCTTGGAATGAACGGGTTGTCCGATGAAGAAAGATTGCGTAGTTTGGGCCTAGACATTTATTTCCCACATTACAACAGTGACTACTCTTGAAGAAGTACTTTATTGTCTGTGAAGCGCTTCGAGACGTCCGGTGGTGCAGAAAGGCGCTATATAGATGCAAATCTTTCTTTTTTCTTTTATACTCTCTGGAGTTTAGAAGAAGGAGAGGTGATCTTATTGAAATGGAAAGATTCTGAGGGGGATTGACCGGGTAGATGCAGGGAGGGTGTTTCCCCCCGGGCTGGGGAGTCCAGAACCAGGGGTCACATAGTCTCAGGATAAGGGGTCGGCCATTTAGGACTGAGATGAGGAGGAATTTCTTCACTCGGAGGGTGGTGAATCTTTGGAATTCTCTGCCCCAGAGGGCTGTGGAGGCTCAGTCGTTGAGAATACGCTTAACATCCGTGAGACAAAGGTCCTCCACCAGCCTGTCCTCGCTGCTCAGCACTGCCCCCCCCAGTCATCAAGATCCACAGCGCGGCCCTGGACAACGTGGACCATTTCCCAAACCTCGGGAGCCTCCTATCAACAAGGGCAGACATTGGCGACGAGATCCAACACCGCCTCCAGTGCGCCAGTGCAGCCTTCGGCCGCCTGAGGAAAAGAGTGTTCGAAGACCAGGCCCTCAAACCTACCACCCAGCTCATGGTCTACAGGGCTGTAGTGATACCCGCCCTCCTGTATGGCTCAGAGACACGGACTGTGTACAGTAGACACCTCAAGTCGCTGGAGAAATACCACCAACGCTGTCTCCGCAAGTTCCTGCAAATCCCCCGGGAGGACAGACGCACCAACGTTAGCGTCCTCGACCAGGCCCAACATCCCCGGCATCGAAGCACTGACCACACTCGACCAGCTCCGCTGGGCAGGGCCACATTGTCCGCATGCCCCCCAGACACGAGACTCCCAAAGCAAGCGCTCTACTCGGAACTCCTTCACGGGCAAACGAGCCCAAGGTGGGCAGAGGAAACGTTACAAGGGACCACCCTCAAAGCCTCTCTGATAAAATGCAACATCCCCACCGACACCTGGGAGTCCCTGGGCCCAAAGACCAGTCCGTCCTAAGTGGAGGAAGTGCATCCGAGAGGGCGCTGAGCACCTCGAGTCTCGTCGCCGAGAGCGTGCAGAAACCAAGCGCAGGCAGCGGAAGGAGCGTGCGGCAAACCAGTCCCACCCTCCCCTTCCCTCAACCACTGTCTGTCCCACCTGTGACAGGGACTGTGGTTCCCGTATTGGACTGTTCAGCCACGTGAGGCCTCGTGTTAAGAGTGGAAGCGAGTCTTCCTCGATTCCGAGGGACTGTCGATGACATTGAAGGCTGAGATAGATTTTTGGAGTCTCGGGCGGGCAAGTGGAGTCGAGGTCGAAGGTCAGCCCTGATCGTATTGAGTGGCGGAGCGGGCTCGAGGGGCCGAATGGCCAACTCCTGCTCCTATTTCTGATTGTTTGGGTGTGAGGTGTAAGCCTTGCTTCCCCCTGCATTGCCCAGTGTACTGCACCCGTCCACTATCTATTAGCCTTGGCTGTAATGCTGCCCAATTGAACAGAATGGCTTCGGCAAGTGACAGGCCCGTTGCCATGGCGCCGGGGCCGGTTGCTAGGGGCGTGGTTACCCCCCCCCCCCGCGGGGTCATGACCTGTGTTGGTCAACAACCCAAGTTTGGAAATCGGAAAAAGCACCGCCATTCATTCACTTTTCCGTTTTGTGAGAGGGTTCTCCTGTCCTTCTGTGGAAAATTAATCGCAATATTTTAGCTTTAAGGTTGATTTTTTCCCCCCTCTGACGAACAATGGTGCTCGGGGCAGCGGGCGGGGCTTTCGGCTGGTGATTGACACGGGCTGCGGCCAATCGGAATGGAATGGCCTAGCGCGGCAACCAATCGGCGGTTGGGGGCGGGTCCTGAGACTGGCGATTGACGCGAGCTTTAACCAATCAGAAGGAAGCGCCGTGGGGCGGCACCCAATCGGCGTGCGCGGTAGAGGGCGGGGACTGTGACTCGCGATTGACAGGAGCGTTGAGCAATCAGAACCAAGCGTGGCGGCGCGGCAGCGAATCAGCGCGCGCACGCTTTTGCGGGCGGGACCTGGGAGTCGCGATGAGACACGAGGGGTTGACCAATCCGAACGACAGCGCGGTGCGGCGGCAACCAATCGGCGCGCCCGTGGGGGCGGGAGAGCGGTGCCTGTGACTTCCAATTGACAGGAAGGGCGACCAATCAGAACGCAGCGTGGCGTCGCGGCAACCAATCAGCGCGCGGGGGGCGGGAGCGCGGTGCCCGTGACTTCTAATTGACAGGAAGGGCGGCCAATCAGAACGCAGCGTGGCGGCGCGGCAACCAATCGGCGTGCGGAAGGGGCGGGACGCGGCCCCTTTTGTTGTTTCTCTATCAATTACCTTCTCCACATTGCCAATGGGGTGGGAAAAATCTGCGGGCTGCTTTGCGCCATGATTACAATAAATTAAATTATTATTGGTCTAAATAAATAAACAAGCTAAAAACGAGGGGGGCGGGACTTCCGGTTCTCCAAACAACAACAACAACTTTTTTCTCTACAATTAGAATACCTCTGAGGCGGACTTTGCAGCGGGAGCCGGGGGCGGGGCCAGCCGGCCGTTGCCATGGACACCCGGCGCGCGATGACGGCGGATGGAAAAAGAACCCCGGTGGAAGCGACGGTTTATTTTCAAAATTAAAAAGAGCCAGCCAATGGCGTTTGACTGACAATCAGCGCCCGCCCCCCGCAACCATGGCAACCGCTCACCTCCCCCCCCCCCCCTCCCCCCCAAGCAGGGCTGAACGGTTGCCATGGTTGCAGGGGGCCGGGCGCTTCTTGTCAACGGCGTGTGGGTGTGGGCTCTCTTTCCGGCCCCGCCCTTTTTTGTGGGCCGGGGGGGGGGGGCGTTTGAAGGAGGATTGGTTGCCATGGCGGCGCGGCGGTGGTGGAAGAAGTGGGCGTGGTTCTCCCACTCGGCTCGCTTCGGGGCAGTGCTGACGTCAGCGCCGGTGGGCGGAGATTAGCGAGAGAGAGAGAGGAGACAAGGGGGGGGGGGTGTGTCCCGTGTGAGAGGGAGGGGCGTGTCCTGTGGAAGAGAGTGTGTATAGCGGTGTGGGTGTGGCCCACCTTGGGTTGCCATGGTTGCCGGCGGGCGTCGACTGGTGATGGCGGTGGCGGTGGGCGGGGCCCGCGACGCGTCAAGCAGCGGGTGGGAGGAGCCAGCGAGGAGCGCACGCGCGTGTGTGTGTGTGTGTGTGGGGGGGGAATGTGTTGCTTGGAAACAGTTTGTGGGGAGGGGCGTGTCACTGGAAAGTGGGGGCGTGTCCTTCGAAACAATGGGGCGGGTCCCTCGAAACAGCAAGGGGCGGTGCCTCGAAACAAGAAGGGGTGGGGGGTTCCTCGAAACAGTGGGGAAGGGGCGTGTCACTGGAAACTGGGGGCGGGTCCCTCGAAACAGTAGGACGGGTCCCTCGAAACAACGGGGCGGGTAAATCGAAACAGTAGGGCGGGTCCCTCGAAACAGTAGGGAGGGGGGGCGTGTCACTGGAAACAGGGGGCGTGTCCCTCGAAACAACGGGGCGGGTAAATCGAAACAGTAGGGAGGGGTCCCTCGAAACAGTAGGGAGGGGGGCGTGTCACTGTAAAGTGGGGGCGTGTCGCCCGAAACAACGGGGCGGGTAAATCGAAACAGTAGGGAGGGGTCCCTCGAAACAGTAGGGAGGGGGGCGTGTCACTGTAAAGTGGGGGCGTGTCGCCCGAAACAACGGGGCGGGTCCCACGAAACCGTGAAGAGGGGGCGGTCCCAGGAAACAGTAGGAGGGAGAGGGGGCGTGTCACTGGAAACAATGGGGCGGGTCTGACGAAAGAGCAGGAGGGTGGGCGTGTCCCTGGGAACAGTGAGCGTGCCCCACGCAGTCGGCGGGCGGCGTCACGGCGCCGTGCGTGCCCCTTGGCCCCTCCCCGCCCTCCCCTTGTTTGGCAGCGGCCGCAAGATGGCGGCTCCCACACTGAAGTGGAAGCGCGTCTCGGGCGCGAGCGGCCCGGTGCCGCGGCCCCGGCACGGCCACCGCGCCGCCGCCATCAAGGAGCTGATGGTGGTGTTCGGCGGCGGCAACGAAGGCATCGTCGACGAGCTGCACGTCTACAACACGGGTGAGGGGAGGAAGGCGGGAGGCGGGAGGGAGAGGAGAGAGCGGTGAGGGAGGGAGCGAGCGCCGGAGGGAGGAGGGAGGAAGAAGTAAACAGAGAGGGCCGAGCGGGCCGGCCCGGGCGGGGGGAGGGAGGAGGAGGGAGGCACAGCCGCCGCTCTCAACATGGCGGCGGGGCGGGCGCTGACGTCACGCCCCACAAGATGGCGGCCGCCACAGGAGCCGCTCTGGCGCCAAACTGCCGGAGCCCGGATTCCCGGCTTTTAAACCCCCCGCCCCCCCCCCTCTCTCTCTCTCTCTTGCAAAACCCCGGAGCTTTTGCAAAACGGCTCACTTTTTGCATCTGGCACTTTTGCAAATGGCACTTTCATTGCAATCTGCCTCCCTCAGTGTTTGTTTTGCCAATTGTTTTTATATGTAGATGCATATTTTGCAAATTGCACCGTTCAGTCATTTCCAGTCACTCTGGGATTACGTGCCTTTTAAAACAAACGCGCTCAATTTTTATTTGGGAAATTGCAATTCTCATTTTGCACATTGCAATTTTTTAAATTATGCACATTGCGATTATGCAACTGTGATTGCATTTCCCATCCCTGCCGTTGAACGAATGTACCTGTACTATATTTCAATTGTTGTCTCTCAAATATGTGCACAATTTTTTTTATTTTGGAAATTGCAATTTTCATTTTGCACTTTGCAATTCTTCTTTTGCACATTGGCTAATGCAATCAAAGATGCAATATGCAAAATGAGAATTGTAATTTCCCAAATAAAAAATTGTGCACATATTTAGGAGACAATAATTGAAATATAGTATCGGTACATTCATTCGACTGCAGGGATTGGAAATGCAATCACAGATGCAATCACTCCAGTTGAATGACTGTAACTACTATATTTCAATTATTGTCTCTTAAATATTTGCTTAGTTTTGATTTGGTAAATTGCAATTTTCATTTTGCACTCTGCATCTTTGCACCTCCAATCACTCCGGTTGAATGTCGTATATTGCAATTATTTGCTCTTAAATATGTGGTCAATTTTAATTTTGAAAATTGCATCGTTAATTGCACCTTCAATCATTTCCAGTTAATAGGGAATTACGTGCTTTTAAAGCGCACTCAATTTTAATTTTAAGATTGCAATTTTAATTTTGCACATTGCTTCTTCGATTGCACCTCCAATCATCCCAGTTGAATGTGGTATATTTGAACGATTTGCTCTTAAAAAATATGTGCTTCATTTTTCTTTAGAAAATTGCATCTTTAATTGTACCTCCAATCATCCCAGTTAAATGTACAACATTTAAATTATTTGCTTTAAAAAAATGTTGTATTGCAAATTGCATATTTAAATGCACTTCAAATATTCCAGTTAAATTCAATATGTTCGAACCTTTTGCAAAACATGGTATGTTTCCATTGTTCTATATAATTTTCTTTGTATAGGGTTTTACATTGCAGATAGTGGGTCCATTTGATTCCTTGTGTCTGTGTCGCTCTCTGGGAAATAATGTGTATTCATCTTTTCCCCTGGCCTTTTCTCCTTTCAGTTCATTGTGCCTGTGTCTGCTCACAGTATGAGCTACACTTGCTCAGGCCCAGGGTTCCTTTTCAAATATATTTCCACTTTCCTTTTTAAAAGCATTTGTTAATTCTGCTTCCACCACACTTGCATCGAGTGTACAACTCTTTTTAAATACCGGCAATTGTCAACAGCCAATAAACCTGTAAATTAACAAAAAAAATAACATTTAAAGCAACCTTAATGAATCAAATGAAAATGTTCCTGTTTGTGATGATACGCTCCAGTCCCTCCGGCGCCCAACTACGTCCTGAAGGGTGGAAGATGCCTGTGCGTGGATTTTTTTAACGTGGGGTGACCGTTGCACATCAGCCACCACACGGGCTTGACAGAGCTAGGTCTTGGTCCAGTGGCAAGCATTAACCAAGACGACTGGAGACCAGCTCTGCTGCACGGACCTAGTGCGCACACATCATAGAAACGTGGAAAATAGGTGCAGGGTAGGCCATTCGCGCCTGAACCACCATTCAATATGATCATGGCTGATCATGCAACTTCAGTACCCCATTCCTGCTTTCTCTCCATACCCCTTGATCCCATTAGCCGTAAAGGCCACATCTAACTCCAATACCCTGCTATACTCAAATCCTCTCGCTATGAAGGCCAACATGCCATTTGCCACCTTCACCGCCTGCTGTACCTGCATGCCAACTTTCAGTGACTGATGAACCATGACCCCCAGGTCTCGTTGCACCTCCCCTTTTCCTAATCTGTCACCATCCAGATAATATTCTGCCTTCCTGTTTTTGCCACCAAAGTGGATAGCCTCATATTTATCCACATTATACTGCGTCTGCCATGCATTTGCCCACTCGCCTAACCTATCGCAGTGTGGGCTGGGCCCGTGCTGCCCCTGGGCCCCGAACTCGCGCCTCTCCCGGCCCCGATCACATCCCTCCACAATCTCTCGCCGCTCCTTCGCCCCCCGACCTCGTCGCTCCTGATGTACCTGCCCACGCTCCAATCACCGAACTGGATCTTGGTGAGGTCTCTCTTCACTGCCGTTGTTCTCCTGCTCCCTGGGGTACAGGAACACGGACTTCTCCAGGCTGCAGAAAATGCAGGCGGCCCGGGAGTCCGCGAACCGACTTTAAAAACTTATTGCACAGGATTGCCCCATGCAACACCTTCCGGGCCAGGTCCCCAATAGATAAAGGGAGGACTCCTGCGTAGAGAATCCTCCATTGGGGACCCTCGCCGCCTCCGTGCATTGAGTGTACAGTACAGGCACAAGTCATTGGGCCCAGCTGGTCTATGCCGATGTTTCTGCCCCTCACGAGCATCCTCCCACTATAATTACCTCTTCTCAACCTGCCCCTGTATCCCTCGATATTCTTCTCCCTCGTGCATCAAGCCTTCCCTGGAGTATCAGCCGTGGCTCAGTGAGTAGCACCCTCGCCTCTGGGTCAGAAGGTTGTGGGTTCAAGTCCCACTCCAGGGACTTGAGCACAAAATGAAATCTAGGCTGACAGTCCAGTGCACTGCTGAGGGAGCGCCGCACTGCGTTGTCGGAGGGGCGGTACTGAGGGAGCGCCGCACTGCGTTGTCGGAGGGGCGGTACTGAGGGAGCGCTGCACTGCGCTGTCGGAGGGGCGCTACTGAGGGAGCGCCACACTGACGGAGGGGCGGTACTGAGGGAGCGCCTCACTGCGCTGTCGGAGGGGCAGTACTGAGGGAGTGCCGCACTGTGCTGTCGGAGGGGCGGTACTGAGGGAGTGCCGCACTGTTCTGTCGGAGGGGCGGTACTGAGAGAGCGCCGCACTGCGCTGTTGGAGGGACGGTACTGAGGGAGCGCCACACTGTCGGAGGGGCGGTACTGAGGGAGCACCTCACTGCGCTGTCGGAGGGGCGGTACTGAGGGAGCGCCGCACTGTGCTGTCGGAGGGGCAGCACCGAGGGAGCGCCGCGCTGTCGGAGGGGCGACAAACCGCCATCGGACAGGCGTTGTACCACCGGGGCACCAGGTCTGCCCTCTCGGGCGGATGTAAAAGATCCCGGGGCCACTATTGGAAGAAGAGCAGGGGGAGTTCTCCCCGGTGTCCTGGGGCCAATATTTATCCCTCGAACAACATCACTCAAACAGGTGATCTGGATCATTATCACGTCGCTGTGTGTGGGAGCTTGCTGTGCGCAAACGGGCTGCCACGTTTCCTACATTACAACAGTGCCTAAAGTCCTTTATTGGCTGTAAAGTGCTTTGAGACGTCGAGTGGTCATGAAAGGCGCTATATAAATCCAAGTGTTTCTTAAATGTACTAGTGATATCTGTGTCGACGGCTGCACTGCCTGAATTTTAATCGTTTGGCAGGTTGGGAGTGGGGGATGGGGCTCTGAAGAGGTCAGGGGACTCGGGAGAAGAGGTTTTTTTGCAAGCCTTGCAAAATCTAAGGGCAGGGCCTGACTTGCATCGGAAGCCTGTGTTCCCACAGCAGCTAAAAAGACGGACAATGAAGAAGATTCTTTGTTTGATCTATTAGTGCAGACCACAAGGTATATAATTGGCCTCACAGAGCTGTTTTAGCATCTTTTGCTGGAGATAGCTTCGAGCTGTAACAACAAACACGAGTTGCACCGAGAGCATGTTGCATTTATATAGTGCCTTTAGCGTAGTGCACCGTACCAAGGCAGGAGCGTTACGCGATTTAAAAAAAAAAATTAACACCGAACCGCGTAAAAATAAATGAGGGCAGGTGACCAAAAGCTGGGTCACAGAGGTCGGTTTTAAGGAGCGTCTGGAAGGGGGAGCGAGAGGGGGGGTGGGGTTTAGGGAGGGAGTTCCAGTACTTGGGGCCCAGGCAACAGAGGCACGGCCGCTGATGGTGGAGCGATTATAATCAGGGATGCTCAAGAGGGCAGAATTTGAGGAGCGCAGAGATCGCGAGGGGCTGGAGGGGGTTACAGAGATAGGGAGGGTTGTAGGAGCTGGAGGGGGTTACAGAGATAGGGAGGGGTGTAGGGGCTGGAGGGGGTTAGAGATAGGGAGCGGTATATGGTTGGAGGAGGTTTCAGAGATAGGGAGGGGTGTAGGAGCTGGAGGGGGTTACAGAGATAGGGAGGTCTGGAGGAGGTTACAGAGATAGGGAGTGGTATAGGGGCTGGAGGACGTTTCAGAGATTGGGAGGGGTGTAGGGGCTGGAAGGGGTTACAGAGATAGGGAGGGGTTTAGGGCTGGAGGAGGTTACAGAGATAGGGAGGGGTATAGGGCTGGAGGAGCTTTCAGAGATAGGGAGGGGTGTAGGGGCTGAAGGAGGTTGCAGGGATAGGGAGGTCTGGAGGGGGTCACAGAGATTGGGAGGGCTGGAGGAGGTCAGAGATAGGGAGGGATGTAGGGGCTGGAGGGGGTTACAGAGATAGGGAGGTGTGTAGGGGCTGGAGGGGGTTACAGAGATAGGGAGAGATGTAGGGGCTGGAGGGGGTTGCAGCGATAGGGAGGGGTGTAGGGGCTGGAGGGGGTTACAGAGATAGGGAGGGGTGTAGGGTCTGGAGGGGGTTACAGAGATAGGGAGGGGTGTAGGGGCTGGAGGAGGTTACAGAGATAGGGAGAGGTTTCGGGGCTGGAGGAGGTTCATCATCATAGGCAGTCCTTCGGAATCGAGGAAGACTTGCTTCCACTCCCAAAGTGAGTTCTTTGATGGCTGAACAGTCCAATACGAGAGCCACAGACCCTGATACGGGTGGGACAGACATTAGTTGAGGGAAGGGGTGGGTAGGGCTGGTTTGCCGCGCGCTCCTTCCGCTGCCTGCGTCTGGCCTCTTCACGCTCTTTGCGTTGAGACTCGGAAGAACTCAATGCCCTCCCGGATGGACTTTCTCCACCTTGGGTGGTCTTCGGCCAGGGTCTCCCAGGTGTCAGTGGTGATGTCGCACTTTACCAGGGAGGCTTTGAGGGTGTCCTTGTAACGTTTCTGCTGCCCACCTTCGGCTCGTTTACCGTGAAGGAGCTCCGAGTAGAACATTTGCTTTGGGAGTCTCATATCTGGCATGTGAACTATGTGGCCCATCCAGCGAAGCTGATCGAGTGTGGTCAGTGTTTCAATGCCGAGGATGTTGGCCTGGATGAGGACACTGATATTGGTGCGCCTGTCCTCCCAGGGGATTTGCAGGACCTTGTGGAGACATCGTTGGTGAGATATCTCCAACGACTTGAGGTGCCTCCAATACATCGTCCATGCCTCAGATCCATGCAGGAGAGTGGGTATGAGGTTACAGAGATAGGGAGGGGTGTAGGGGCTGGAGGAGGTTACAGAGATAGGGAGGGGTGTAGGGGCTTGAGGAGGTTACAGAGATAGGGAGGGGTGTAGCGGCTAGAGGTTAGAGATAGGGAGGGGTGTAGGGGCTGGAGGAGGTTACAGAGATAGGGAGGGGTGTAGGGGCTGGAGGGGGTTACCGAGATAGGGAGAGTTGTAGGGGCTGGAGGGGGTTACCGAGATAGGGAGGGGTGTAGGGGCTGGAGGGGGTTACCGAGATAGGGAGGGTTGTAGGGGCTGGAGGGGGTTACAGAGATAGGGAGGGGTGTAGGGGCTGGAGGGGGTTACCGAGATAGGGAGGGCTGGAGGGGGTTACAGAGATAGGGAGGGTTGGAGGGGGTTACAGAGATAGGGAGGGGTGTAGGGGCTGGAGGGGGTTACCGAGATAGGGAGGGTTGTAGGGGCTGGAGGGGGTTACAGAGATAGGGAGGGGTGAGGAGGGATTTGAAAACAAGAATGAGAATTTTGAAATCGGCATTTCTTAACGGGGAGCCAATGTCGATCAGCAGTGGGTGCGAGTTTTGAGACGGGGGAAGCCGAGTTTTGGATCACCTTCAGTTTACGTCGGGTAGAACGTGGGAGGTCTGCCAGTAGCGCAGCGCGCTGGAATGGTCACAGTGTAGACGTAACAAAGGCATGGGTGAGGGCTTCGGCAGCGGATGAGCTGAGGCAGGGGGTGGAGACGGGCGATGTTACGGAGGTCGAAATAGGAGGTTTTGGTTATGCTGTGGTCTATCAAGCTCCGTTCTGGAAAGTTGCTCTTAATGTAATGATGGCTACCCACTGACCTCCCCTGCTAAACATAGGGGTAAGGACAGGGTGCTGCTGTTGCAGTCGAATTTCCTGTCGACACTCGATGCTGGGTGGCTGGACATTGGGAAGAGAGGAACAACGAACCTGGCTCCGTCACATCACTGCAGGGCTATCAGGCCCTCAAATCTGGCACCAAGCTCATGGTCTACAGGGCTGTAGTGATACCCGCCCTCCTGTATGGCTCAGAGACACGGACCATGTACAGTAGACACCTCAAGTCGCTGGAGAAATATCACCAACGCTGTCTCCGCAAGATCCTGCAAATCCCCCGGGAGGACAGACGCACCAACGTTAGCGTCCTCGACCAGGCCCAACATCCCCGGCATCGAAGCACTGACCACACTCGACCAGCTCCGCTGGGCAGGGCCACATTGTCCGTGTGCCCCCAGACACGAGACTCCCAAAGCGAGCGCTCTACTCGGAACTCCTTTGCGGCAAACGAGCCAAAGGTGGGCAGAGGAAACGTTACAAGGGACCACCCTCAAAGCCTCCCTGATAAAGTGCAACATCCCCACCGACACCTGGGAGTCCCTGGCCAAAGACCAGTCCGCCCTAAGTGGAGGAAGTGCATCCGGGAGGGCGCTGAGCACCTCGAGTCTCGTCGCCGAGAGCGTGCAGAAACCAAGCGCAGGCAGCGGAAGGAGCGTGCGGCAAACCTGTCACACCCTCCCCTTCCCTCAACCACTGTCTGTCCCGACTGTGACAGGGACTGTGGTTCTCGTATTGGACTGTTCAGCCACCTAAGGACTCACTTGTAAGAGTGGAAGCGAGTCTTCCTCGATTCCGAGGGACTGCCTGTGATGATCGCAGCAATGCCCTGAAGTTGCTTCTCCTGTGGCTGCAGGACTCTGCACACACCAACAATCTGTGTGCTTTGGCACCATTCCCAGGGAAGAGGGCGTTTCGATAAACATTTCTGAATTTTACATTTAAATTAAGTCCAATGTAGGTCAGCGAGCACAGGGCTGATGGGTGAGCGGGACTCGGTGCGAGTTAGGACACGGGGTCAGCGAGCACAGGGCTGATGGGTGAGCGGGACTCGGTGCGAGTTAGGACACAGGGCAGCCGAGTTTTGGATCACCTCTAGTTTACGTCGGGTAGAATGTGGGAGGCCGCCCAGGAATGCGTTCGCTGTTGTTAATGGTGTGTTTGATGGGACAGTGTAGAGGGAGCTTTACTCTGTATCTAACCCCATGCTGTACCTGCCCTGGGAGTGTTTGATGGGACAGTGTAGAGGGAGCTTTACTCTGTATCTAACCCCATGCTGTACCTGCCCTGGGAGTGTTTGATGGGACAGTGTAGAGGGAGCTTTACTCTGTATCTAACCCCCTGTACCTGCCCTGGGAGTGTTTGATGGGACAGTGTAGAGGGAGCTTTACTCTGTATCTAACCCCCTGTACCTGCCCTGGGAGTGTTTGATGGGACAGTGTAGAGGGAGCTTTACTCTGTATCTAACCCCATGCTGTACCTGCCCTGGGAGTGTTTGATGGGACAGTGTAGAGGGAGCTTTACTCTGTATCTAACCCCCTGTACCTGCCCTGGGAGTGTTTGATGGGACAGTGTAGAGGGAGCTTTACTCTGTATCTAACCCCCTGTACCTGCCCTGGGAGTGTTTGATGGGACAGTGTAGAGGGAGCTTTACTCTGTATCTAACCCCATGCTGTACCTGCCCTGGGAGTGTTTGATGGGACAGTGTAGAGGGAGCTTTACTCTGTATCTAACCCCCTGTACCTGCCCTGGGAGTGTGTGATGGGACAGTGTTGAGGGAGCTTTACTCTGTATCTAACCCCCTGTACCTGCCCTGGGAGTGTTTGATGGGACAGTGTAGAGGGAGCTTTACTCTGTATCTAACCCCCTGTACCTGCTCTGGGAGTGTTTGATGGGACACTGTAGAGGGAGCTTTACTCTGTATCTAACCCCCTGTACCTGCCCTGAGAGTGTTTGATGGGACAGTGTAGAGGGAGCTTTACTCTGTATCTAACCCCCTGTACCTGCCCTGGGAGTGTTTGATGGGGACAGTGTAGAGGGAGCTTTACTCTGTATCTAACCCCATGCTGTACCTGCCCTGGGAGTGTTTGATGGGACAGTGTAGAGGGAGCTTTACTCTGTATCTAACCCCATGCTGTACCTGCCCTGGGAGTGTTTGATGGGACAGTGTAGAGGGAGCTTTACTCTGTATCTAACCCCGTGCTGTACCTGCCCTGGGAGTGTTTGATGGGACAGTGTAGAGGGAGCTTTACTCTGTATCTAACCCCCTGTACCTGCCCTGGGAGTGTTTGATGGGGACAGTGTAGAGGGAGCTTTACTCTGTATCTAACCCCATGCTGTACCTGCCCTGGGAGTGTTTGATGGGACAGTGTAGAGGGAGCTTTACTCTGTATCTAACCCCATGCTGTACCTGCCCTGGGAGTGTTTGATGGGACAGTGTAGAGGGAACTCCCCCCGCTCCTGTTCGCAATCG
The DNA here is from genome assembly GCF_044704955.1 of Pristiophorus japonicus. NCBI lineage: Eukaryota > Metazoa > Chordata > Chondrichthyes > Pristiophoridae > Pristiophorus > Pristiophorus japonicus. The sequence goes on along the minus strand of NC_092008.1, from coordinate 4,461,161 downwards.
TGGCCGTGGGATCTTTGATGCCCACTTCAGAGGTTTAATGTCTCATCGGAATGTCTGCAATTCCAACCTACATTCCCTATAAGCTGCGTAGCTTTGCATCTCTCTGCCAGTCCCATGCAACGGGGGACAACCTCTTGCAATGTTCAAGCTCGCGGAGGCATGAAATTGTGCATGTGTAAAAATAATTACGCAAAACTTTGTCTCCGACAACGGCACTCCTTCAGCACCGCCCCTCCGACAGCGCAGTACGGCGCTCCCTCAGCACTGCACCGGTGGGGGGGGGGGGGCAAGATTACGAGTCTGTGGCGTGGGGGGTTCGAACTTTGTAAAATTGAGGCAGATTCAATGCTTAACCCTCTTCCTTTCTGTCTGCACACAGCCACGAACCAGTGGTTCATCCCCGCCGTGCGAGGGGACATCCCGCCCGGATGTGCTGCCTATGGCTTTGTCTGTGACGGTACCCGCTTACTGGTGTTCGGTGGAATGGTGGAATACGGGAAATACAGCAACGACCTCTACGAACTGCAGGTACCATTTGCCTGGTGTCTCCGACCTCTGGCTCAAGGCTCAGCTGCCTGCTGCGTTGAACTGACCTGTCCCCATCTCTTCCGCTCTCGCTATCTCCATCAGAAACGGGAGCAGGAGTCGGCCATTCGGCCCCTCGAGCCTGCTCCGCCATTTAATACGATCACGGCTCATCCGATCTTGGCTTCAGTTCCACTTCCCCATAACCCTTCACTGCCTTATTGCTCAAAAATCACTCTATCGCCACCTTCAATATATTCAGTGACCCAGCCTCCACAGCTCTCTGGGGCAGAGAATTCCAAGATTCACCAGAAGAAATTCCTCCTCATCTCCACCTTAAATGGGCGACCCCTTATTCTGAGACTATGTGCCCCCTAGTTCTAGATTCCCCCACGAGGGGAAACATCCTCTCTGCATCTACCCTGTCCAGCCCCCTCAGAATCTGATACGTTTCGATAAGATCACCTCTCATTCTTCTGAATTCCAATGAGTACAGGCCCAACCTGCTCAACCTTTCCTCATAAGGCAAGCCACTCATCCCAGGAATCAGCCAAGTGAACCTTCTCTGCTCTAAGGAGAACAACCCCAGCTTTTCCAGTCTCTCCACGTCACGGAAGGCCCTCATCCCTGGGACTATTCTGGTCAATCTCCTCAGCACCCTCTCCAAAGCCTTCATATTGTTCTTAAAGTGTGCACAGAATTGGATACAATACTCCAGCTGGGACAAACTAGTGTTTTATAAAGGTTTACATAGAAAATAGGTGCAGGAGCAGGCCATTCGGCCCTTTGAGCCTGCACCACCATTCAATATGATCATGGCTGATCATGCAACTTCAGTACCCCATTCCTGCTTTCTCTCCATACCCCTTCATCCCTTTCGCCGTAAAGGCCACATCTAACTCCCTTTTGAATATATCTAACGAACTGGCCTCAACAACTTTCTGTGGTAGAGAATTCCACAGGTTCACAATTCTCGGAGTGAAGAAGTTTCTCCTCATCTCGGTCCTAAATGGCTTGCCCCTTATCCTTAGACTGTGACCCCTGGTTCTGGACTTCCCCAACATCGGGAACATTCTTCCTGCATCTGACCTGTCCAATCCCGTCAGAATTTTGTGTGTTTCTATGAGATCCCCTCTCATTCTTCTAAATTCCAGTAAATATAAGCCTAGTTGATCCAGTCTTTCTTCATATGTCAGTCCTGCCATCTCGGGAATCAGTCTGGTGAACTTTTGCTGCACTCCCTCAATAGCAAGAACGTCCTTCCTCAGATTAGGAGACCAAAACAGTACACAATATTCAAGGTGTGGTCTCACCAAGGCCCTGTACAACTCCCTGCTCCTATACTCAAATCCTCTCACTATGAAGGGCTCTCTGTTCCTGTACTCTGTTTAAATATGTTTTGAACTAAACATTTAAGTAAAAGCTTTATTTTTAAAGTTCAGGAAGCAAGGCAGGCTGAGAGAGAGGGTGACTTTCCTCAGCCTAATTTGAGTTCTTTTTTTTAAAAAAAAGCCAAATTAATTGAGTTTGGGAAGCGGTAGCAAACAACGACTCTGATTAACGTGAGCTGCGGTTGGATTGGAAGGTGCAAACGTTCTAAATAGTGACAGCCACGAGAGGCAGATAAAATAGCGAGAGACCGTCGGTCGGACGGACAGACGCACAAACGGCCGGGGCCAGCTCTCGGGAGTGACCGATCTCCCCTTTCTCGTTGCACAGGCCAGCCGGTGGGAGTGGAAGAAACTGAAGCCCAAGCCGCCCAAGAACGGGTCGTTGCCGTGCCCACGTCTGGGACACAGCTTTTCCCTGGTGGGGAACAAGTGCTACCTGTTCGGCGGCCTGGCCAATGACAGCGAGGATCCCAAGAATAACATTCCACGGTAAGGAGCGCCGAGCGGGAACTCGGATCGGAGGGCGGGGGGGTGCGCGCGGAGGTGGCTGAATGTGCAGGGACTGTACAACAAACTTGCATTTATATAGTGCCTTTAACGTCCCAGGAGCGATTAGCAAACTAAATTTGACACTGAGCCGGTAGAAGGAGATATTCGGGTGACCAAACGCTTGGTCAAAGCGTTAGGTTTTAAGGACGTCTTGAAGGCAGCAAGAGAGAGACAGTTTCTTAACCAATAAGGGGTTATGGGGAGCGGGCAGGGAAGTGGGCCCGAGTCCATGATGGGATCAGCCATGATCGTATTAAATGGCGGAGCAGGCTCGAGGGGCCGTATGGTCGACTCCTGCTCCTATTTCTTCGGTTGTAAAAGAAAGAGGCGGAGAGGGTGAGGGAGGGAGTTCCAGAGCTTGGGGCCCAGGCAGCTGAAGGCACGGCCACCGATGGTGGAGTAATGGAAATCAGGGGATGCTCAAGAGGGCAGAATTGGAGGAGCGCAGAGATCTCGCGGGCTTGTAGGGCTGGAGGAGGTTAGAGAGATAGGGAGGGTTAGAGATGGGGAGGGACGAGAAGGCCACGGATTTGATCATGGGGATGAGAATTAAAAAATCGAGCCCTTAGTTCACCTGTCCGAATGTCTCTTGATGGGGCTTGTTGCAAGATGTTTTTTGATGACGCTTTTGTGTGAGAGGAAGCTTGCTGGGAACATAAAAACTGACTGCAAAAGCTTCTATAGAAATGTGCAGAGAAAAAGATTAGTGAAGACAAATGTAGGTCCCTTGCAGTCAGAATCGGGTGAATTTATAATGGGGAACAAAGAAATGGCAGACCAATTGAACAAATACTTTGCTTCTGTCTTCGCGAAGGAAGACACAAATAACCTTCTGGAAATACTCGGGGACTGAGGGTCTAGTGAGAAGGAGGAACTGAAGGAAATCCTTATTAGGTAGGAAATTGTGTTAGGGAAATTGATGGGAGTGAAGGCCAATAAATCCCCAGGGCCTGATAGTCTGCATCCCAGAGTGCTTAAGGAAGTGATCCTAGAAATAGTGGATGCATTGGTGATCATTTTCCAACAGTCTATCGACTCTGGATCTGTTCCTATGGACTGGAGGGTAGTTAATGTAAGACCACTTTTTAAAAAAAGGAGGGAGAGAGAAAACAGGGAATTATAGACCGGTTAGCCTGCCATTGGTAGTGGGGAAAATGTTGGAATCAATTATTAAAGATGAAATAGCAGCGCATTTGGAAAGCAGTGACAGGATCGGTCCAAGTCAGCATGGATTTATGAAAGGGAAATCATGCTCGACAAATCTTCTGGAATTTTTTGAGGATGTAACTAGTAGCTGGACAAGGGAGAACCAGTGGATGTGGTGTATTTGGACTTTCAAACGGCTTTTGACAAGATCCCACACAAGAGATTGGTGTGCAAAATCAAACCACATGGTATGGGGGGTAATGTATTGACGTGGATAGAGAACTGGTTGGCAGACAGGAAGCAGAGAGTCGGGATAAACGGGTCCTTTTCAGAATGGCAGGCAGTGACTAGTGGGGTGCCGCAGGGCTCAGTGCTGGGACCCCAGCTATTTACAATATACATCAATGATTTAGATGAAGGAATTGAGTGTAATATCTCCAAGTTTGCAGATGACACTAAGCTGGGTGGCGGTGTGAGCTGTGAGGAGGACGCTAAGAGGCTGCAGGGTGACTTGGACAGGTTAGGTGAGTGGGCAAATGCATGGCAGATGCAGTATAATGTGGATAAATGTGAGGTTATCCACTTTGGTGGCAAAAACAGAAAGGCAGAATATCTGAATGGTGACAGATTAGGAAAAGGGGAGGTGCAACGAGACTTGGGTGTCATGGTTCATCAGTCATTGAAAGTTGGCATGCAGGTACAGCAGGCGGTGAAGAAGGCAAATGGTATGTTGGCCTTCATAACGCGAGGATTTGAGTATAGGAGCAGGGAGATCTTACTGCAGTTGTACCGGGCCTTGGTGAGGCCGCACCAGGAATATTGTGTTCAGTTTTGGTCTCCTAATCTGAGGAAGGATGTTTTTGCTATTGAGGGAGTGCAGCGAAGGTTCACCAGACTGATTCCCGGGATGGCAGGACTGACATATGAGGAAAGACTGAATCAACTGGGCCTGTATTCACTGGAGTTTAGAAGAGTGAGAGGGGATCTCATAGAAACATATAAAATTCTGACGGGACTGGACAGGTTAGATGCAGGAAGAATGTTCCCGATGTTGGGGAAGTCCAGAACCAGGGGTCACAGTCTAAGGATAAGGGGTAAGACAGTTAGGACTGAGATGAGGAGAAACTTCTTCACTCAGAGAATTGTGAACCTGTGGAATTCTCTACCACAGAAAGTTGTTGAGGCCAATTCGTTAGATATATTCAAAAGGGAGTTTGATATGGCCCTTACGGCTAAAGGGATCAAGGGGTAATGGAGAGAAAGCAGGAAAGGGGTACTGAGGTGAATGATCAGCCATGATCTTATTGAATGGTGGTGCAGGCTCGAAGAGCCGAATGGCCTACTCCTGCACATATTTTCTGTTTCTATGAAGCGCCTTGCAACGTTTCACTACGTTAACAGGCGGTATATAAATGCAACTTGTTGGCTTTGCTGGACCGGGAGCCAATGTGGGTCAGCGAGCACAGGGGGTGATGGGTGAGTGGGACTGGGTGCGAGTTAGGACACGGGGCAGCGAGCACGGGGTGATGGGTGAGTGGGACTCGGTGCGAGTTAGGACACGGGGCAGTGAGCACAGGGGGTGATGGGTGAGTGGGACTCGGTGTGAGTTAGGACACGGGGGCAGTGAGCACAGGGGGTGATGGTGAGTGGGACTCGGTGTGAGTTAGGACACGGGACAGTGAGCACAGGGGGTGATGGGTGAGTGGGACTCGGTGTGAGTTAGGACACGGGGACAGTGAGCACAGGGGGTGATGGGTGAGTGGGACTCGGTGTGAGTTAGGACACGGGGCAGTGAGCACAGGGGGTGATGGGTGAGTGGGACTCGGTGTGAGTTAGGACACGGGGCAGTGAGCACAGGGGGTGATGGTGAGTGGGACTCGGTGCGAGTTAGTACACGGGGTCAGTGAGCACAGGGGGTGATGGGTGAGAGGGACTCGGTGCGAGTTAGGACACGGGGCAGTGAGCACAGGGGGTGATGGGTGAGCGGGACTCGGTGCGAGTTAGTACACGGGGTCAGTGAGCACAGGGGGTGATGGGTGAGTGGGACTCGGTGCGAGTTAGGACACGGGTCAGTGAGCACAGGGGGTGATGGGTGAGCGGGACTGGGTGCGAGTTAGGACACGGGACAGCGAGCACAGGGGGTGATGGGTGAGTGGGACTGGGTGTGAGTTAGGACACGGGGCAGTGAGCACAGGGGGTGATGGGTGAGTGGGACTCGGTGCGAGTTAGGACATGGACAGTGAGCACAGGGGGTGATGGGTGAGTGGGACTTGGTGTGAGTTAGGACACGGGGCAGTGAGCACAGGGGGTGATGGGTGAGTGGGACTGGGTGCGAGTTAGGACACGGGACAGTGTAGCTTTAACACATACTGAGGTATGCAGACGGTGGTGGATGGGAGGCCGGCCAGGAAAGTATTGGATAGTCTCAGGAGAGGCGTTTGCAATCGAGTCTCCATCGAGCAGGACTGGGACCCGGGACAAACATGTCTCTTCCAGCATTATCTCATTTCCCTTCGCGGGTTTGACAGACTTTATCCTGGATGTTTCTGAGGTGAGGCTTGTCATTGCTGACGGGTTTACATCTCTCTCTCTCCTCGCTGGCTCTCTCCTCGCTGGCTCTCTCCTCGCTGGCTCTCTCCTCGCTGCCTCTCGTTCTCTCGCTGTCTCTCGTTCTCTCGCTGTCTCTCGTTCTCTCGCTGTCTCTCGTTCTCTCGCTGTCTCGTTCTCTCGCTGTCTCTCGTTCTCTCGCTGTCTCTCGTTCTCTCGCTGTCTCTCGTTCTCTCGCTGTCTCGTTCTCTCGTTCTCTCGCTGTCTCGTTCTCTCGCTGTCTCGTTCTCTCGCTGTCTCGTTCTCTCGCTGTCTCGTTCTCTCGCTGTCTCGTTCTCTCGCTGTCTCGTTCTCTCGCTGTCTCGTTCTTTCGCTGTCTCGTTCTCTCGCTGTCTCGTTCTCTCGCTGTCTCGTTCTCTCGCTGTCACGTTCTCTCGCTGTCACGTTCTCTCGCTGTCACGTTCTCTCGCTGTCACGTTCTCTCGCTGTCACGTTCTCTCGCTGTCTCGTTCTCTCGCTGTCTCTCTCTCTCGCTGTCTCTCGCTCTCTCTCTCTCCTCGCTCTCGCTCTCTCTCTCCTCGCTCTCTCTCTCCTCGCTGTCTCGCTCTCTCTCTCCTCGCTGTCTCGCTCTCTCTCTCCTCGCTGTCTCGCTCTCTCTCTCCTCGCTGTCTCGCTCTCTCTCTCCTCGCTGTCTCGCTCTCTCTCTCCTCGCTGTCTCGCTCTCTCTCTCCTCGCTGTCTCGCTCTCTCTCTCCTCGCTGTCTCGCTCTCTCTCTCCTCGCTGTCTCGCTCTCTCTCTCCTCGCTGTCTCGCTCTCTCTCTCCTCGCTGTCTCGCTCTCTCTCTCCTCGCTGTCTCGCTCTCTCTCTCCTCGCTGTCTCGCTCTCTCTCTCCTCGCTGTCTCGCTCTCTCTCTCCTCGCTGTCTCGCTCTCTCTCTCCTCGCTGTCTCGCTCTCTCTCTCCTCGCTGTCTCGCTCTCTCTCTCCTCGCTGTCTCGCTCTCTCTCTCCTCGCTGTCTCGCTCTCTCTCTCCTCGCTGTCTCGCTCTCTCTCTCCTCGCTGTCTCGCTCTCTCTCTCCTCGCTGTCTCGCTCTCTCTCTCCTCGCTGTCTCGCTCTCTCTCTCCTCGCTGTCTCGCTCTCTCTCTCCTCGCTGTCTCGCTCTCTCTCTCCTCGCTGTCTCGCTCTCTCTCTCCTCGCTGTCTCGCTCTCTCTCTCCTCGCTGTCTCGCTCTCTCTCTCCTCGCTGTCTCGCTCTCTCTCTCCTCGCTGTCTCGCTCTCTCTCTCCTCGCTGTCTCGCTCTCTCTCTCCTCGCTGTCTCGCTCTCTCTCTCCTCGCTGTCTCGCTCTCTCTCTCCTCGCTGTCTCGCTCTCTCTCTCCTCGCTGTCTCGCTCTCTCTCTCCTCGCTGTCTCGCTCTCTCTCTCCTCGCTGTCTCGCTCTCTCTCTCCTCGCTGTCTCGCTCTCTCTCTCCTCGCTGTCTCGCTCTCTCTCTCCTCGCTGTCTCGCTCTCTCTCTCCTCGCTGTCTCGCTCTCTCTCTCCTCGCTGTCTCGCTCTCTCTCTCCTCGCTGTCTCGCTCTCTCTCTCCTCGCTGTCTCGCTCTCTCTCTCCTCGCTGTCTCGCTCTCTCTCTCCTCGCTGTCTCGCTCTCTCTCTCCTCGCTGTCTCGCTCTCTCTCTCCTCGCTGTCTCGCTCTCTCTCTCCTCGCTGTCTCGCTCTCTCTCTCCTCGCTGTCTCGCTCTCTCTCTCCTCGCTGTCTCGCTCTCTCTCTCCTCGCTGTCTCGCTCTCTCTCTCCTCGCTGTCTCGCTCTCTCTCTCCTCGCTGTCTCGCTCTCTCTCTCCTCGCTGTCTCGCTCTCTCTCTCCTCGCTGTCTCGCTCTCTCTCTCCTCGCTGTCTCGCTCTCTCTCTCCTCGCTGTCTCGCTCTCTCTCTCCTCGCTGTCTCGCTCTCTCTCTCCTCGCTGTCTCGCTCTCTCTCTCCTCGCTGTCTCGCTCTCTCTCTCCTCGCTGTCTCGCTCTCTCTCTCCTCGCTGTCTCGCTCTCTCTCTCCTCGCTGTCTCGCTCTCTCTCTCCTCGCTGTCTCGCTCTCTCTCTCCTCGCTGTCTCGCTCTCTCTCTCCTCGCTGTCTCGCTCTCTCTCTCCTCGCTGTCTCGCTCTCTCTCTCCTCGCTGTCTCGCTCTCTCTCTCCTCGCTGTCTCGCTCTCTCTCTCCTCGCTGTCTCGCTCTCTCTCTCCTCGCTGTCTCGCTCTCTCTCTCCTCGCTGTCTCGCTCTCTCTCTCCTCGCTGTCTCGCTCTCTCTCTCCTCGCTGTCTCGCTCTCTCTCTCCTCGCTGTCTCGCTCTCTCTCTCCTCGCTGTCTCGCTCTCTCTCTCCTCGCTGTCTCGCTCTCTCTCTCCTCGCTGTCTCGCTCTCTCTCTCCTCGCTGTCTCGCTCTCTCTCTCCTCGCTGTCTCGCTCTCTCTCTCCTCGCTGTCTCGCTCTCTCTCTCCTCGCTGTCTCGCTCTCTCTCTCCTCGCTGTCTCGCTCTCTCTCTCCTCGCTGTCTCGCTCTCTCTCTCCTCGCTGTCTCGCTCTCTCTCTCCTCGCTGTCTCGCTCTCTCTCTCCTCGCTGTCTCGCTCTCTCTCTCCTCGCTGTCTCGCTCTCTCTCTCCTCGCTGTCTCGCTCTCTCTCTCCTCGCTGTCTCGCTCTCTCTCTCCTCGCTGTCTCGCTCTCTCTCTCCTCGCTGTCTCGCTCTCTCTCTCCTCGCTGTCTCGCTCTCTCTCTCCTCGCTGTCTCGCTCTCTCTCTCCTCGCTGTCTCGCTCTCTCTCTCCTCGCTGTCTCGCTCTCTCTCTCCTCGCTGTCTCGCTCTCTCTCTCCTCGCTGTCTCGCTCTCTCTCTCCTCGCTGTCTCGCTCTCTCTCTCCTCGCTGTCTCGCTCTCTCTCTCCTCGCTGTCTCGCTCTCTCTCTCCTCGCTGTCTCGCTCTCTCTCTCCTCGCTGTCTCGCTCTCTCTCTCCTCGCTGTCTCGCTCTCTCTCTCCTCGCTGTCTCGCTCTCTCTCTCCTCGCTGTCTCGCTCTCTCTCTCCTCGCTGTCTCGCTCTCTCTCTCCTCGCTGTCTCGCTCTCTCTCTCCTCGCTGTCTCGCTCTCTCTCTCCTCGCTGTCTCGCTCTCTCTCTCCTCGCTGTCTCGTCTCTCTCTCTCCTCGCTGTCTCGCTCTCTCTCTCCTCGCTGTCTCGCTCTCTCTCTCTTCTCGCTGTCTCGCTCTCTCTCTCCTCGCTGTCTCGCTCTCTCTCTCCTCGCTGTCTCGCTCTCTCTCTCCTCGCTGTCTCGCTCTCTCTCTCCTCGCTGTCTCGCTCTCTCTCTCCTCGCTGTCTCGCTCTCTCTCTCCTCGCTGTCTCGCTCTCTCTCTCCTCGCTGTCCCGCTCTCTCTCTCCTCGCTGTCCCGCTCTCTCTCTCCTCGCTGTCCCGCTCTCTCTCTCCTCGCTGTCCCGCTCTCTCTCTCCTCGCTGTCCCGCTCTCTCTCTCCTCGCTGTCCCGCTCTCTCTCTCCTCGCTGTCCCGCTCTCTCTCTCCTCGCTGTCCGCTCTCTCTCTCCTCGCTGTCCCGCTCTCTCTCTCCTCGCTGTCCCGCTCTCTCTCTCCTCGCTGTCCCGCTCTCTCTCTCCTCGCTGTCCCGCTCTCTCTCTCCTCGCTGTCCCGCTCTCTCTCTCCTCGCTGTCCCGCTCTCTCTCTCCTCGCTGTCCCGCTCTCTCTCTCCTCGCTGTCCCGCTCTCTCTCTCCTCGCTGTCCCGCTCTCTCTCTCCTCGCTGTCCCGCTCTCTCTCTCCTCGCTGTCCCGCTCTCTCTCTCCTCGCTGTCCCGCTCTCTCTCTCCTCGCTGTCCCGCTCTCTCTCTCCTCGCTGTCCCGCTCTCTCTCTCCTCGCTGTCCGCTCTCTCTCTCCTCGCTGTCCCGCTCTCTCTCTCCTCGCTGTCCCGCTCTCTCTCTCCTCGCTGTCCCGCTCTCTCTCTCCTCGCTGTCCCGCTCTCTCTCTCCTCGCTGTCCCGCTCTCTCTCTCCTCGCTGTCCCGCTCTCTCTCTCCTCGCTGTCCCGCTCTCTCTCTCCTCGCTGTCCCGCTCTCTCTCTCCTCGCTGTCCCGCTCTCTCTCTCCTCGCTGTCCCGCTCTCTCTCTCCTCGCTGTCCCGCTCTCTCTCTCCTCGCTGTCCCGCTCTCTCTCTCCTCGCTGTCCCGCTCTCTCTCTCCTCGCTGTCCCGCTCTCTCTCTCCTCGCTGTCCCGCTCTCTCTCTCCTCGCTGTCCCGCTCTCTCTCTCCTCGCTGTCCCGCTCTCTCTCTCCTCGCTGTCCCGCTCTCTCTCTCCTCGCTGTCCCGCTCTCTCTCTCCTCGCTGTCCCGCTCTCTCTCTCCTCGCTGTCCCGCTCTCTCTCTCCTCGCTGTCCCGCTCTCTCTCTCCTCGCTGTCCCGCTCTCTCTCTCCTCGCTGTCCCGCTCTCTCTCTCCTCGCTGTCCCGCTCTCTCTCTCCTCGCTGTCCCGCTCTCTCTCTCCTCGCTGTCCCGCTCTCTCTCTCCTCGCTGTCCCGCTCTCTCTCTCCTCGCTGTCCCGCTCTCTCTCTCCTCGCTGTCCCGCTCTCTCTCTCCTCGCTGTCCCGCTCTCTCTCTCCTCGCTGTCCCGCTCTCTCTCTCCTCGCTGTCCCGCTCTCTCTCTCCTCGCTGTCCCGCTCTCTCTCTCCTCGCTGTCCCCGCCTCTCTCTCTCCTCGCTGTCCCGCTCTCTCTCTCCTCGCTGTCCCGCTCCTCTCTCCTCGCTGTCCCGCTCTCTCTCTCCTCGCTGTCCCGCTCTCTCTCTCCTCGCTGTCCCGCTCTCTCTCTCCTCGCTGTCCCGCTCTCTCTCTCCTCGCTGTCCCGCTCTCTCTCTCCTCGCTGTCCCGCTCTCTCTCTCTCCTCGCTGTCCCGCTCTCTCTCTCCTCGCTGTCCCGCTCTCTCTCTCCTCGCTGTCCCGCTCTCTCTCTCCTCGCTGTCCCGCTCTCTCTCTCCTCGCTGTCCCGCTCTCTCTCTCCTCGCTGTCCCGCTCTCTCTCTCCTCGCTGTCCCGCTCTCTCTCTCCTCGCTGTCCCGCTCTCTCTCTCCTCGCTGTCCCGCTCTCTCTCTCCTCGCTGTCCCGCTCTCTCTCTCCTCGCTGTCTCGCTCTCTCTCTCCTCGCTGTCCCGCTCTCTCTCTCCTCGCTGTCTCGCTCTCTCTCTCCTCGCTGTCTCGCTCTCTCTCTCCTCGCTGTCTCGCTCTCTCTCTCCTCGCTGTCTCGCTCTCTCTCTCTCCCTCGCTGTCTCGCTCTCTCTCTCCTCGCTCGCTGTCTCGCTCTCTCTCTCCTCGCTCGCTGTCTCGCTCTCTCTCTCCTCGCTCGCTGTCTCGCTCTCTCTCTCCTCGCTCGCTGTCTCGCTCTCTCTCTCCTCGCTCGCTGTCTCGCTCTCTCTCTCCTCGCTCGCTGTCTCGCTCTCTCTCTCCTCGCTCGCTGTCTCGCTCTCTCTCTCCTCGCTCGCTCTCTCCTCGCTCGCTCTCTCGCTCGCTCTCTCGCTCGCTCTCTCCTCGCTCGCTCTCTCGCTCGCTCTCTCCTCGCTCGCTCTCTCGCTCGCTCTCCTCGCTCGCTGTCTCGCTCGCTCTCCTCGCTCGCTGTCTCGCTCGCTCGCTCTCCTCGCTCGCTGTCTCGCTCTCTCTCTCCTCGCTCGCTGTCTCGCTCTCTCTCTCCTCGCTCGCTGTCTCGCTCTCTCTCTCCTCGCTCGCTGTCTCGCTCTCTCTCTCCTCGCTCGCTGTCTCGCTCTCTCTCTCCTCGCTCGCTGTCTCGCTCTCTCTCTCCTCGCTCGCTGTCTCGCTCTCTCTCTCGCTCGCTGTCTCGCTCTCTCTCTCCTCGCTGTCTCGCTCTCTCTCTCCTCGCTGTCTCGCTCTCTCTCCTCGCTGTCTCGCTCTCTCTCTCCTCGCTGTCTCGCTCTCTCTCTCCCTCGCTGTCTCGCTCTCTCTCTCCTCGCTGTCTCGCTCTCTCTCTCCTCGCTGTCTCGCTCTCTCTCTCCTCGCTGTCTCGCTCTCTCTCTCCTCGCTGTCTCGCTCTCTCTCTCCTCGCTGTCTCGCTCTCGCTCTCCTCGCTGTCTCGCTCTCCTCGCTGTCTCGCTCTCCTCGCTGTCTCGCTCTCCTCGCTGTCTCGCTCTCCTCGCTGTCTCGCTCTCCTCGCTGTCTCGCTCTCCTCGCTGTCTCGCTCTCCTCGCTGTCTCGCTCTCCTCGCTGTCTCGCTCTCTCTCTCTGCTCGCTGTCTCGCCCTCTCTCTCCTCGCTCGCTGTCTCGCCCTCTCTCTCCTCGCTCGCTGTCTCGCCCTCTCTCTCCTCGCTCGCTGTCTCGCTCCTCGCTCTCCCTCTTCTCGCTGTCTCGCTCTCTCTCTTCTCGCTGTCTCGCTCTCCTCCCTTCCCCCCTCCTGCAGGTATCTGAACGACGTTTACATTTTGGAGCTGAGGTCCGGCACGGGGGTGATGTGCTGGGACAATCCCATCACCTACGGGGTGCTGCCCCCTCCACGGGAATCTCACACCGCGGTCATCTACACGGACAAGGACAGCAGGAAGTCCAAGCTGGTCATCTACGGAGGGATGAGCGGCTGCCGCCTGGGAGATCTCTGGACACTGGACATCGGTGAGGAGCAAGGGATTTATCCAGCATTCCCCCGCGCGGTGTCAGGGTTCCACAGGCTCCTCGTACATCAGGAAGGATTCCCTTCGCAAGTCTCTCCTTGCATTGCATCTTCACTTCTCAACTCAGTGAATCACCGTCCCTGCCCTGGGAGTGTTTGATGGGACAGTGTAGAGGGAGCTTTACTCTGTATCTAACCCCCCTGTACCTGCCCTGGGAGTGTTTGATGGGACAGTGTAGAGAGAGCTTTACTCTGTATCTAACCCCGTGCTGTACCTGCCCTGGGAGTGTTTGATGGGACAGTGTAGAGGGAGCTTTACTCTGTATCTAACTCCTTGCTGTACCTGCCCTGGGAGTGTTTGATGGGGACAGTGTAGAGGGAGCTTTACTCTATCTAACTCCATGCTGTACCTGCCCTGGGAGTGTTTGATGGGACAGTGTAGAGGGAGCTTTACTCTGTATCTAACCCCCTGTACCTGCCCTGGGAGTGTTTGATGGGAAGTGTAGAGGGAGTTTTACTCTGTATCTAACCCCCTGTACCTGCCCTGGGAGTGTTTGATGGGACAGTGTAGAGGGAGCTTTAATCTGTATCTAACCCCCTGTACCTGCCCTGGGAGTGTTTGATGGGACAGTGTAGAGGGAGCTTTAATCTGTATCTAACCCCCTGTACCTGCCCTGGGAGTGTTTGATGGGACAGTGTAGAGGGAGCTTTAATCTGTATCTAACCCCCTGTACCTGCCCTGGGAGTGTTTGATGGGACAGTGTAGAGGGAGCTTTACTCTGTATCTAACCCCGTGCTGTACCTGCCCTGGGAGTGTTTAATGGGACAGTGTCGAGGGAGCTTTACCCTGCAGTGTCAGTAGTCCAAGGACAGTTGGATAAGTACTAGAAATGGATAAAATTTGCCGGACTGTGGGGTGGGGGAGCGGGATGAATCAGTTGGCATGCACACGATGGGCCAAGTGGCCTCGTATGTGTGCCGTGTGAATCTATAATGGGCGCGCGGTACACCATGGGGGGAGACCGCCTTTTCTGCAGAGCGGGAAAATTGACCCGAGGGCGGGAGGAGGTTATTGGAAACTTGTCCGCCTGGCTCACAAACGCGGCACAAATGGAATGCTTTGATATCCGTCTTGCAGATACGCTGACGTGGAACAAGCCCAACGTGAACGGAGTGTCCCCGCTTCCGCGCAGTCTGCATTCCGCCACGACCGCCGGCAACAAGTGAGTAACCGCGCGCGGCAACATCTCGCAGTCGAAGGCCTTCGGGCTTCAGGGCTCATGTGTCAACAACAACCTGTATTTATGCAGCACCTTCAACGCCGTGAAACGCCCCAAGGGCCTCCGCGGGAGTATTAATGAGCTGAAACAATTTGGAACCGAGTAGAAATTCGCGCAGGTGACCAAAGACGGATGTTTGAAGGAGTGTCTTCAAGTGGGAAAGAGAGGCAGAGGTGTTCAGGGAGGGAGTTCCAGAGCTTGGGGCCCAGGCAACAGAAGGCACGGCCACCGATGGTGGTGCGCTTATAATCAGGGATGGTCATGAGGGCAGAATTTGAGGAGTGCAGACATCTTGCGGGGGGGGGGGGGGGGGGGTTGTGGGGCTGGAGGGGGTTACAGAGATAGGGAGATAGGGAGGGGTGTTGGGGCTGGAGGAGGTTACAGAGATAGGGAGGGGTGTAAGGGCTGGAGGAAGTTACAGAGATAGGGAGGGCTGGAGGGGGTTACAGAGATAGGGAGGGCTGGAGGCGCTTACAGAGATAGGGAGGGGTGTAGGGGCTGGAGGAAGTTACAGAGATAGGGAGGGCTGGAGGAGGTTACAGAGATAGGGAGGGGTGTAGGGGCTGGAGGGGGTTACAGAGATAGGGAGGGGTGTAGGGGCTGGAGGAGGTTACAGAGATAGGGAGGGGTGTAGGGGCTGGAGGAGGTTACAGAGATAGGGAGGGGTGTAGGGGCTGGAGGAGGTTACAGAGATAGGGAGGGCTGGAGGGGGTTACAGAGATAGGGAGGTCTCCCCTTTTACTTCCTCGTTGCTTCACCACCTCGCTCCCCTTGTCCCCCCCGGTCTCTGTTCTTCAATGCTGACAGGCATGCAGTCAGCGCATCAGAGGTGATCTCATTGAAACAAACAAAATTCTTACAGGGCTTGACAGGGTAGATGCAGGGAGGATGTTTCCCCCGGACTGGGGAGTCTCGAACCAGGGGTCACACCGTCTCAGGATAAGGGGTCGGCCAATTAGGACTGAAATGAGGAGGAATTTCTTCACTCAGAGGGTGGTGAATCTTTGGAATTCTCTGCCCCAGAGGGCAGTGAAGGCTCAGTCGTTGAGTATATTCAAGGCTGAGATCGGATTTTTGGATATTAAGCGAATCAAGGAATAGTACAGGAAAGTGGAGCTGAGGTGGAAGGTCAGCCGTGATCTCATTGAATGGCAGAGCAGGCTCGAGAGGCTGAACGGCCTCCTGTTCCTAATGCAACAGGCTCGAGGGGCTGAACGGCCTCCTCCTGTCCCTAATGTAACAGGCTCGAGGGGCTGAACGGCCTCCTCCTGTTCCTAATGCAACAGGCTCGAGGGGCTGAACGGCCTCCTCCTGTCCCTAATGTAACAGGCTCGAGGGGCTGAACGGCCTCCTCCTGTCCCTAATGTAACAGGCTCGAGGGACTGAACGGCCTCCTCCTGTCCCTAATGTAACAGGCTCGAGGGGCTGAACGGCCTCCTCCTGTCCCTAATGTAACAGGCTCGAGGGGCTGAACGGCCTCCTCCTGTCCCTAATGTAACAGACTCGAGGGGCTGAACGGCCTCCTCCTGTCCCTAATGTAACAGACTCGAGGGGCTGAACGGCCTCCTCCTGTTCCTAATGTAACAGACTCGAGGGGCTGAACGGCCTCCTCCTGTCCCTAATGTAACAGACTCGAGGGGCTGAACGGCCTCCTCCTGTTCCTAATGTAACAGACTCGAGGGGCTGAACGGCCTCCTCCTGTTCCTAATGTAACAGGCTCGAGGGGCTGAACGGCCTCCTCCTGTCCCTAATGTAACAGACTCGAGGGCTGAACGGCCTCCTCCTGTTCCTAATGTAACAGACTCGAGGGGCTGAACGGCCTCCTCCTGTTCCTAATGTAACAGACTCGAGGGGCTGAACGGCCTCCTCCTGTTCCTAATGTAACAGACTCGAGGGGCTGAACGGCCTCCTCCTGTTCCTAATGTAACAGGCTCGAGGGGCTGAACGGCCTCCTCCTGTCCCTAATGTAACAGGCTCGAGGGGCTGAACGACCTCCTCCTGCCCTTGTCCTTCTATGCGGTGGAGGTCGCCTAGACTTTTGTATATTAAGGGAATCGAGGGATATGGGGATCGGGCGGGAGAGTGGAGTTGAGGTGGAAGATCAGCTTTGACCTCATCGAATGGCGGAGCAGATTCGAGGGGCCAAATGTCCGACTCCTGCTCCTAATTCTTCGGCTCTCGTTGCTCCATCTCCCAGCCTCCCCCTCCTTCCCCCCCCCCGGAACCAGTGCCGGCCTCTGGTCTTTGATGCCGACCGGCGTGCAGTCAGGGCGTCGCCTTCTACCCCTTTCTGTCGCCTATATTACAAAGAGGTTGGAGTAATTGGAGTATAAGAGTTAGCCACCCCTTGGTCCTTTTTAAAGCAGCCCGTCATTGCGTACAGTGGGCATCGTCATCGTCATAGGCAGTCCCTCGGAATCGAGGAAGATTTGCTTCCACTCTTAACATGAGTCCTTAAGTGGCTGAACAGTCCAATACGGGAACCACAGTCCCTGTCACAGGTGGGACAGACAGTGGTTGAGGGAAG
>NC_092008.1:4432320-4437320 GCF_044704955.1 Pristiophorus japonicus | reverse complement strand
GCTGAATTTCTTGACAGACGTTGCCGACCATTGGTGAGGTACCCGGGAGCGTCGATGAGGGCACTGCGGTAGAGGTAACGTACACGGATTTCCTAAAGGCTCTCAGCAAAGTGACACGCACTCGGCTTGCCAGCAAGGTCGGAAAACACTTGCATTTATATAGCACCGTTAGGCAGTGTCAGCCGTGGCTCAGTGGGCAGCACTCTTGCCTCTGGGTCAGAAGGTTATGGATTCGAGTCCCACTCCAGGAACTCGAGCACATGAATCGAGGCTGACACTCCAGTGCAGTGCTGAGGGAGCGCCGTACTGCGCTGTCGGAGGGGCAGTACTGAGGGAGCGCCGCACTGTCGGAGGGGCAGTACTGAGGGAGCACCGCACTGCGCTGTCGGAGGGGCAGTACTGAGGGAGCGCCGCACTGTCGGAGGGGCGGTACTGAGGGAGCGCCGCACTGTCGGAGGGGCGGTACTGAGGGAGCCCCGCACTGTCGGAGGGGCGGTACTGAGGGAGCGCCGCACTGTCGGAGGGGCGGTACTGAGGGAGCCCCGCACTGTCGGAGGGGCGGTACTGAGGGAGCCCCGCACTGTCGGAGGGGCGGTACTGAGGGAGCGCCGCACTGTCGGAGGGGCGGTACTGAGGGAGCTCCGCACTGTCGGAGGGGCGGTACTGAGGGAGCGCCGCACTGTCGGAGGGGCGGTACTGAGGGAGCCCCGCACTGTCGGAGGGGCGGTACTGAGGGAGCCCCGCACTGTCGGAGGGGCGGTACTGAGGGAGCGCCGCACTGTCGGAGGGGCGGTACTGAGGGAGCGCCGCACTGTCGGAGGGGCGGTACTGAGGGAGTGTCGGAGGGGCGGTACTGAGGGAGTGCCGCACTGTCGGAGGGGCGGTACTGAGGGAGCGCCGCACTGTCGGAGGGGCGGTACTGAGGGAGTGTCGGAGGGGCGGTACTGAGGGAGTGCCGCACTGTCGGAGGGGCGGTACTGAGGGAGCGCCGCACTGTCGGAGGGGCGGTACTGAGGGAGTGTCGGAGGGGCAGTACTGAGGGAGTGCCGCACTGTCGGAGGGGCAGTACTGAGGGAGCGCCGCACTGTCGGAGGGGCGGTACTGAGGGAGTGTCGGAGGGGCGGTACTGAGGGAGTGTCGGAGGGGCGGTGCCGAGGGGGTGCCCGCGGTTCGGGTGCGGAGCCGCGACCTCACGTACCGACCCTGAGCTCTTGCCCGAACACGGTCCTCTCCCCGAGGGAGGTACAGTTCCAGTGGCTGTCCCGGAACTGGTGCTGGCACTCGTCCAGGCCCAGCTGGGCGCCCTCCCCGATGACGATCATGGCGTCTGGCCGGCTCTGGCACAGCACGCGCTGGCGAGGGGCGAGGCCGGGCATCTTGTTGCAGATGATGCTAGCGCCCAGTGCCACCACTGATGGGAACCCGCTGGCGACGAGAGAGAGGGGGGGAAGACACACAGCAACATCAGAAGCAGGAAGAAGGAGGACTCGCATTTGTATAGCACCTTTCCCCACCTCGGAACGTCCCAAAGCGCCTCGCGGCCAAGGAGGTTGCTTTCTTGAAGCGCAGTCACTGTTACAATGTGGGAAACGCCAATTTTGCGCACAGCAAGCTCCCACAAACAGAACATAGAAAATAGGTGCAGGAGTCGGCCATTCGGCCCTTCGAGCCTGCACCGCCATTCAATATGATCATTGCTGATCATTCACCTCAGTACCCCATTCCTGCTTTCTCTCCATACCCCTTGATCCCTTTAGCCGTAAGGGCCACATCTAACTCCCTTTTGAATATATCCAATGAACTGGCCCCAACAACTCTCTGCGGTAGAGAATTCCACAGGTTCACCACTCTCTGAGTGAAGAAGTTTCTCCTCAGCTCGGTGTTAAGTGGCTTACCCCCTTATCCTTAGACTGTGAGCCCTGGTTCTGGACTTCCCCAACATCGGGAACATTCTTCCTGCATCTAACCTGTCCAGTCCCGTCAGAATTTTATATGTTTCTATGAGATCCCCTCTCATTCTTCTAAACTCCAGTGAATATAAGCCCAGTTGATCCAGTCTCTCTTCATAGGTCAGTCCAGCCATCCCGGGAATCAGTCTGGTGAACCTTCGCTACACTCCCTCAATAGCAAGAACGTCCTTCCTCAGATTAGGAGACCAAAACTGAACACAATATTCCAGGTGTGGCCTCACCAAGGCCCTGTACAACTGCAGTAAGACCTCCCTGCTCCTATACTCAAATCCTCTCGCTATGAAGGCCAACATACCATTTGCTTTCTTCACCGCCTGCTGTACCTGCATGCCAACTTTCAATGACTGATGTACCATGACACCCAGGTCTCGTTGCACCTCCCCTTTTCCTATTCTGCCGCCATTCGGATAATATTCTGCCTTCCTGTTTTTGCCACCAAAGTGGATAACCTCATATTTATCCACATTATACTGCATCTGCCATGCATTTGCCCACTCACCCAACCTGTCCAAGTCACCCTGCAGCCTCTTAGCATCCTCCTCACAGCTCACACCGCCACCCAGCTTAGTGTCATCTGCAAACTTGGAGATATTACATTCAATTCCTTCGTCTAAATCATTAATGTATATTGTAAATAGCTGGGGTCCCAGCACTGAGCCCTGCGGCACCCCACTAGTCACTGCCTGCCATTCTGAAAAGGACCTGTTTATCCCGACTCTCTGCTTCCTGTCTGCCAACCAGTTCTCTATCCACGTCAATACTTTACCCCCAATACCATGTGCTTTGATTTTGCACATTAATCTCTTGTGTGGGACCTTGTCAAAAGCCTTTTGAAAGTCCAAATACACCACATCCACTGGTTCTCCCTTGTCCACTCTACTAGTTACATCCTCAAAAAATTTCCGAAGATTTGTTAAGCATGATTTCCCTTTCATAAATCCATGCTGACTTGGACCGATCCTGTCACTGCTTTCCAAATGCGCTGCTATTTCATCTTTAATAATTGATTCCAACATTTTCCCCACTACTGATGTCAGGCTAACCGCTCTATAATTCCCTGTTTTCTCTCTCCCTCCTTTTTTAAAAAGTGGTGTTACATTAGCTACCCTCCAGTCCATAGGAACTGATCCAGAGTCTATAGAAAGTTGGAAAATGATCACCCATGCATCCACTATTTCTAGGGCCACTTCCTTAAGTACTCTGGGATGCAGACTATCAGGCCCCGGGGATTTATCGGCCTTCAATCCCATCAATTTCACTAACACAATTTCCCACCTAATAAGGATTAGAAACGGGAGCAGGAGTCGGCCATTCGGCCCCTCGAGCCTGCTCCGCCATTCAATAAGATCATGGCTGATCTGATCATGGACTCAGCTCCACTTCCCCGCCCGCTCCCCATAACCCTCGACTCCCTTATCGCTCAAAAATCTGTCTTAAATATATTCAGTGACCCAGCCCCCCACAGCTCTCTGGGGCAGAGAATTCCACAGATTCACCCGAAGAAATTCCTCCTCATCTCCATCTTAAATGGGCGACCCCTTATTCTGAGACTATGTGCCCCCTAGTTCTAGATTCCCCCACAGGGGGAAACATCCTCTCTGCATCGAGACCCCTCATAATCTTATACGTCTCGATAAGATCACCTCTCATTCCTCTGAACTCCAATGAGTAGAGGCCCAACCTCCTCAACCTTTCCTCATAAGTCAACCCCCTCATCCCCGGAATCAACCGAGTGAACCTTCTCTGAACTGCCTCCAATGCAAGTATATCCCTCCTTAGTCTAACATCTGTGGTTGGGAAAATGTTGGAGTCCATTATTAAAGAAGCAGTAACGGGATATTTGGAAAAGCAAAATTCGGTCAGGCAGAGTCGGCATGGATTTATGAAGGGGAAGTCATGTTTGACAAATTTGCTGGAGTTCTTTGAGGATGTAACGGACAGGATGGATAAAGGGGAACCAGTGGATGTGGTGTATTTGGATTTCCAGAAGGCATTTGACAAGGCGCCACATAAAAGGTTACTGCACAAGATAAAAGTTCACGGGATTAAGGGTAATATATTAGCATGGATAGAGGATTGGCTAACTAACAGAAAACAGAGAGTCGGGATAAATGGTTCATTCTCTGGTTGGCAATCAGTAACTAGTGGGGTGCTGCAGGGATCAGTGCTGGGACCCCAACTATTTACAATCTATATTAACGACTTGGAAGAAGGGACCGAGTGTAACGTAGCCAAGTTTGCTGACGATACAAAGATGGGAGGAAAAGCAATGTGTGAGGAGGACACAAAAAATCTGCAAAAGGACACAGACAGGCTAAGTGAGTGGGCAAAGATTTGTCAGATGGAGTATAATGTTGGAAAGTGTGAGGTCATGCATTTTGGCAGAAAAAAATTCAAGAGCAAGTTATTATTTAAAGGAAGAAAGATTGCAAAGTGCCGCAGTACAGCGGGACCTGGGGGTTACTTGTGCATGAAACACAAAAGGTTAGTATGCAGGTACAGCAAGTGATCAGGAAGGCCAATGGTATCTTGGCCTTTATTGCAAAGGGGATGGAGTATAAAAGCAGGGAAGTCTTGCTACAGTTATACAGGGTATTGGTGAGGCCACACCTGGAGTACTGCGTGCAGTTTTGGTCTCCATATTTACAAAAGGATATACTTGCTTTGGAGGCAGTTCAGAGAAGGTTCACTCGGTTGATTCCGGGGATGAGGGGGTTGACTTATGAGGAAAGGTTGAGGAGGTTGGGCCTCTACTCATTGGAATTCAGAAGAATGAGAGGTGATCTTATCGAAACGTATAAGATTATGAGGGGGCTCGACAAGGTGGATGCAGAGAGGATGTTTCCACTGATGGGGGAGACTAGAACTAGGGGGCATGGTCTTAGAATAAGGGGCCGCCCATTTAAAACTGAGGTGAGGAGGAATTTCTTCTCTCAGAGGGTTGTAAATCTGTGGAATTCACTGCCTCAGAGAGCTGTGGAAGCCGGGACATTGAATATATTTAAGACAGAGATAGACAGTTTCTTAACC